>NC_081194.1:13606294-13911294 GCF_902713425.1 Acipenser ruthenus
CAGCACAGCATCACGCACCTTCACCAACACCGACATTAACTTCCAACAACACCTGTGATTACCCTTTATACACCTGTGGCTGGAGCCTCATTGACCATGAATCATTCAATTATGGCCCCAGCCACATTCCCATGTGCTTTCTGGCAGGGAGGAATTTACCCCCCTCCCTGCCAACCCATTATTCCCCCCCCACACACACTTTATACCGGTAGGGCTTCCGCCCCACCAGAATTACCTTTACAATTTTCCTAATTAGGAACTTGGCATCTGTTCAGAAGGTTAGGTATTAACACTTTCCTGTCAGAACATTAGTCAGACCTTTACAATATTTATTTTCAATGGCTCCCTGTAGTGACAGCACTTGGGATCTAGTATTTTAATTGTAGTTTTATGCAAGCCTCTTTGCACACAGTAAAACCCTGTTCACTAAATTGTGATGGCTCAACAGTTGTTAATTAGCTTGTAATTTCCAAATACCTTTTATTTGCTGAGAAAAGACTATGAAATCTTTTCAGTTGATATTACCACCTACTTGCAGTATATTGTTGTCAATTAAATGATTCTGGAATTTTAAAACACAGCTTGGAAAAATAACCTCTGATTGGTTAAACCACATGACCGTGCATATATATAGGGTATACCATGGCTTGCATACTAATGAGCCGCTTCACACTGAATAAATCACTATGCACCACTACATTCTAAATTCCATGGCAAACTGCTATTTTATTTGTTATTTGTTAGAAAACCACTGCCAAAAATGAGTGACATTCCACCTATTTCCTATAATATATTTAGGGATGAAACTCCAGCTAACTGGTACGACACCAACTTTCTGAGTGAACACAGCAGTCCACCTGAAAAAAAAATTAAAATAAGTGCACCATCAACTGTCATAATAGTAGATGAGGAACAGCTACATGAAATAGAAGAACACAAAGATTGAAAAAAAACACAAAAAAACTACAGCATGGGCTGTTAAAAGAAAAAAAAAATGGACTTTTTTTAAGGAAGTCAAAAAAAATCTCAACGACGTTAAGGGAAAAATCTGGCACAACGTGGACGTGAGGGTGCCCGACAACTAACAAAAACATCTTTTGAGATCCCAAAGGATGAAAACGGACTTGAATATGTGTGCCTCACATATAACGAGGACACCAACTCACCTCAAGATCTGGCTTCAGCCTCCATCGCAGCTGCACCTCTGCCTTCCTCATTGTAATTTGAAACTCAGCCCAGACCATCCACATCATCAGCATGTGCTCAGTCCTCTAGTTTTGTTGATGCAGCAATTCACAATAAACGGCAATATATTTTTAATAAGTGAACAATAAATTACATTAAATTTGGGACTATATTACACTGCGGATGTATACACAATACAAGTTTCTGGTTTTGTTTAATTTAAAATGTGTTTTAATTATTTAATTATTTTACTTCCCCCAAATGGCAAGTAGCCATATTTATAAGCGGTATAAACCACTTCAGGCGAAGAACACGACAGCCTGTACATTATTCCTATGAAACCATTTAAAGAGCTTTAGAAAGACCTACCTCTGTAACCTAATTTTTCAATGGTTAGTATAAAACGGTATTTAAATTGAAGTGTATGACCTGCTTTTCAGCATTTTACATGGAGCTAGTCACAATAGAAGGTCTATGTGTATGCAAATGATCCTTTGGACTCAAGAGACGTCTTTCAGATGGTACACTCACTTCCTAATTGGTACTCCTTAATTTAGTACTACAGTGTTTTTCTTTTTTTAAAACTTTGTCTCTGACATTAGCACAAATCTAGTACCCAATACCTTAATACAGTGCATCTGATGTAAATATAGCCCAGTATTGACAGTGATAAAACACCAAGTTGGTAATGGATCCCCTCGAAATATTAGTCCCAGCACATTTGTTTTGTGATATCAGCTAACAAATGGCTAATTCATTTGTACATATTTCTCAGGGATTCTTTTTTTTTTTTAACAATAAACCTCACAGATCGTCTCAGCCAATCAGGTTCTGAATAGAACAGTCATTATACCACAGGTAAATGCCCTCTAAAAGCAAACTCAGTTTTAGAATGTTAAAACTTGCTTTAAACAGCAACATACATTCATGTAGCCTAAGCAGTCCAGTGCAAAATGTAACATGAAAACGCATTTTAAAACCACTTTTTCGGTTTTCATTAGCTGTAGATAACTGAACGTATTTCGTTATGTGCTCGGAACACCTGCATGATGCTGTGGTCAGTTAAATGACTGCTGACATTATTGCTTAAGTACAAAACCCTTTGGCAAACATCGGGATGCAAGGCCTCGTATTTGATGCATTGCAGACCGATTACGTAAACCCTGATTAACATTAATATTAAGCTCTGGCTTGTCCCCAAAGTGTACTAAATACAGGGTGATTAGAAAATAGGTTTACCACCTCAATGCACCATGGGTTGATGTGGTAAACTTACTTTCTAAGCACCCTGTATATAAAAAAGCAACATTGTCTGGCTGTGTTATTTTCATCAGTGCGGCTGAACCCTCCACTCTTAGTCATGTCAGCATTTTGGAACGTTGTAGATTGTCCTTTTATTGCTGCCTTTGTGGTAGCTGTTTCTTGGCAGACACCTTCCTACTATTTCAGTTAGCCTCTTTGTCTGTTTTCCTTGCTCTTCAACATTAATGTAGTTGCCTTTCTTAGGATTTTCTTGATTTATTTAAAATTCAGTATATTCCACTTTTTTAATATATATGCATTATATATAGTGTTCCAATTTCTGTGCACCCTGGAAAAGATACAGTACAGCATATTAGAGCCCATGTGCATGTCAAACTGTAGTTTAATATAACCATAACCCATAATGATATAGCTTCAGAATTATTAAAGGTGGCATGATGATGGTTTTCTGACAAAAAGCAACTCAAAATTAGCAAGCAATCTATGGGAGCAGAAGTCATTATTAAGAGTACAGTTTTGTCACGGAGGTAATGGAAATCATGAAAATCATGAATTTGATGTCAGTGAAATCTTGGAAATGGATGCAAAAACACTTTGATTATGCGCTTCCTTTATTTCCTTTAAAAAATGCAGAAATTACGTCGGTAAAGTATGTACCATAAGTTTTATACTAAAGTAACATTTAAACTTGTCAGTAGTCAAAAGCAAGTCTTTAAATGATTGGTTTTTGACGCACCTCACCCTTGAAATGTACAAAAAATTGCCGTGCCAAAAATCGTAGCTTTAATCATTATTCATTAAAAAAATAAACATGTTTTTAAATTCATCAGTGTCATGGAGAATTATATTGAGTTTTAAGAGTGCATTTAACTGTAAAGCATTTAGTGTTTTTATATATAAAAACAAAATCAAATGATATCCTCGCCTTTACTTGGCTCACAGCCCTTACCCCTCTACTCTGTTTACGAGAGCTGTCTCACCCAGCAAGGCAATGACAGACAGCGGCACAGCCCGAATGCTTGATCAGTCCTTCTCTATAAGGAACCATGGTGATTTGGAATCTGAGCTGAACCAAATGGCTTGACCTCAAACCAAAACCCAATCCCTGTGCTGTCCATTGCTTTCCAACATATCCTCATACTTGAAGAGTAGCTTACAGTATTTCCATTAGTATACAGCACACTACACTCCAAGTAGTATTAGGAAATCCTGTGTCCCAAATGCTGTCACAATATTTCTTGGAGCCACCGTCATTTTAAGAATAAAATTTGTAAAAAATTATCTGAGGACATATGAAAGGTATAAAGTCTAACGTATTGCTGTTCAATAAGAATCTCTTAATATAGTTCTAGAGTCATTTTTTCTGTAGTCATGAATGAACTACTTTCTGCTGAAAGCAATATTAATTCTTGGTAATGTGTTAAAATGTTAATTTGCTGCTAGGCTGAGCAAAGTTGGCATTATTATTATTAATACACCGCAATGTATTATATAAAAAAAATGTGTATGCAAGACCATTTTAACGTTTGATTAAAGTTATGGTTCTCCTGAGATAAATCTTTAATGCACAGTCACTAGTACAATATCTTTTATGTGCTATTTGATTGCTTTGTGATTCTCAGTGCACATAAATGGGAATATGAAATTAATAATGGTGATGTTATCCAGCTTTTATTAAAAGGTACATAAATGATAAAACACATTCTCCAGACTATTAATGTATTGAGATGTGAATCATCTTATACAGGGCAAAAGTCTAGCACAGACACTGTAACCAAATATCTACTGAAAATGTAAAGAGACATTTGAGCTTTATTAAAAGAAGATTCCAACAGTTTTTATTTTCCTGTTCTTAAAGAAACGGTACAGAACCTTAGGGAATTTAGGTTGACTCCCCCCCAAATTAAAATATAAGTGAAGGTGGGTAGACCTGAATACATGACTGTGGTCTATAAAAGATAGTTCAATCAAAATAAGCTGTCTTAACACTTAAACCCTTTACACAATAACACATTTCATCTACAGATTCAGTTCCAGTCATGTACACTACAAGATTACCACATACAGAAGGCTGCATGTTAAGGACCATCAGCCCTCAAAGGCACAGACTTTAGCCATTAGCAAACAACTAAGCTGTGACTGGAGAGTAATTTGACTGAACTGAAGCATTCTGATTAAAATAGGAAGAGTGTTTCTTTGTCCACCATTACTTACTTTATTGGTTATCATTTTCAACTTGACCACTGGGGCTGGTAAATGACAATGACAATGTCCCTGCTTTGAATATAAGTGTATTACCCTTCTTACCAGACACACAGGGATCTACCTTTTACAATATAGTCTTTTGGGAGCAGTTCTTTTGTAGAGAACCTTGCTTGTCTTTCATTTGCCTGAATTATATATCTAATGAATTATTTTGGTGCTTGGAGATTTGCTTGCCGATTCAAGTCCAAGCCCTACACATAACTCTTATTCACACTAAGGGAAATACTGTAGCATGTCCAAGTATTTCAAGAATAAAAGCAAGTTTGTCAAGTAATGGTTTCATACTACAGTTTACAATAATTACTAGATTAATGAACTGATGAACATGCTGATATTCCTTATGAGAACTTCTAGGAGGTTTAATTAAAATAATAATAATAATAATAACATGTTTTTAATTGTGGATTTCAAGATTCAAGAAACAAATTCCTTAAACATTTTGAAGAAGAAATCCTGGAGACATAACTGAGGCAATTTTACAGCTCTATAATTGCAACTTTAGCAACTTAACCATGGCTTTCTAGAAGTAGCCAGGTCTAACAGTGTCCTTGCGGACTCATGTTGAATGGTATTCAAAACTTCAGTGGCTAAATTCCCACCTCTTGCACCCATTACAATTTTCAGTATTTATATTTCCACAGTTTTTTTATGCTAGATATACATTATTCAATTCACGGTACCTCTTATGAGTTTTAGTATATTCAAAATATGTTTTGCTTACTGTCAATTGTTAATGGCTGTTTTATCGACCGCAATGTGTACAGTAAACGAGAAAACTGATGTTTGTGACACAAAAAATTTACAGTATCCCCAGGGTTTCATCATCAAGTAAACCTTCATCATTTTGATTGTACCAATTCATATTAGCACATTAATTAAAATGTCAAATAATTTAGTTGTTAGATTTTGTTTTCCAATTCGCTGCCAGCACCAATACATTTTGCAAACTGCATCATTTAAGTTGTATTTTTCAAAAATGATCAAATTAAATTAAGGATAAAGGACACTTAATATTTTCCAGTCCCAAATCTCCCCTAGCTTGCATTGATTAAATTATTTCATTGTTTCTGTTTCTCAAAAAGAGGAAATGGTAGGAAATAAAACCTCCTTTTTTCCCCAAAAAAGCATGACTTATATCCTGCTGAGGGATGAGTATCCCAGGTGATGGGGATGTGTCACACTTACACTTTTAGTTTGCAATATTATGCTCTCTGGTTACCAAAACCCCAAATCTTTCTGAAGGCTCTCCCAATTCATGAAAGTCCAGCATTGTACTAAGAAGATCTCTTGGTCACTGAAGACAAGAAAAGGAGCTTGTGTTACAGTATGGCTAACACCAAGCCAGCTGTCCGCTTTGCTTGATAGGTCACCTCACAGCAAATTTGCAAGGCCCGTTGAGACATCCAACTGGAGCTGGCCTTGGCAGACAGCTATATATTGCAGATGGAAGTTCATACTCCAGTGCTCTTTAGACATCAGCTGGGCAGTATTTTTCACATGCATGAAAGAGGTAAAGAAAACTGTTGTCATCTTCCCTTCAGTATAAAGTGAATTCAGTGGTTTTTTAAAAAAAAAGTTATATGGATTCTTACAGTCTACTGAGACCCCCCAACCCACAAATTTAATTCATTAATCTACCATGCCATGTTGGTTCTACAGTTGCAGCAACCACAGAATGTGTAGCCATGGTTGCTGCAACAGCAGCAGAGGGACACAGCCTATCAGATCTGGCTTGACTCATTTGACAAAAACTTCAGAAGACAGTTTTACAAATAACCTACTGCCCCAGCCAAAGGCTAAATAAGGCCATATTGGGGCTATTAATCATCCATCTGTAAGCGAACCCAAATCACAGACCTGAAGCAATGGAAAAACCCTCCAGTGACTTATAGGTTCAAAGCAATAAGATTGTGCTTTAGAGTATGAGAAGGAATTCTCCTTTGCTAAAAATACAAACTACAGTGTCCCAAATGACAGCCGTCATGCTGCTGTGTCATAGAAGAGGTTAGAGATTTATTAACATTCCACAGTTACTATTGAACATACCTTACCTTAGGGATTCATCCACTACAATTTCTACTCCAGACACAATCAGATTTCCAATTTCTAAACTGCCAACATGAACTCACATTTTTTATATTTAACTGCCTTCAAAGGGCAGGCATCTTAAATCAATGTTTTAAAAATTCAACTGCAGAAAATAAAAAAAAATAAAAAATAAAAAAAAAATAAAAAAATATTTCATGCAAATAACATGAATCTCTCTCATTCTCTCTCTTTATATATATATATATATATATATATATATATATATATATATATATATATATATATATATATATATAGCCAACTTCCCAATGCTTCAGCATGTTTAACATACTTTTATCAAGGCAAAGTGTGTTTGAAAACAAACAGTGGAGGTACTTATAGGCTTTTGATGCCATGGTAACCACACATTTATTTCTCTTTAAATCTAATGTCTCTGTGATGTCATTCACTATAGAGCTCATGATAAGAACATAAGAACATAAGAACATAAGAAAGTTTACAAATGAGAGTAGGCCATTCAGCCCATCTTGCTCGTTTGGTTGTTAGTAGCTTATTGATCCCAGAATCTCATCAAACAGCTTCTTGAAGGATCCCAGGGTGTCAGCTTCAACAACATTACCTGGGGAGTTGGTTCCAGACCCTCACAATTCTCTGTGTAAAAAAGTGCCTCCTAGTATTCTAGGTGAGGTCTTACTAATGCATTGTAAAGTTTTAACATTACTTCCCTTGATTTAAATTCAACACTTCTCACAATATATCCGAGCATCTTGTTGGCCTTTTTTTTTATAGCTTCCCCACATTGGGGAACATTTCTGAGTCAACATAAACTAGGTCTTTTTCATAGTTCCCTTCTTCAATTTCAGTATCTCCCATATGATATTTATAATGCACATTTTTATTGCCTGCATGCAATACTTTACTAGTTTATTTTATTTTACTTGTCTAGTTTACTCAATAATATTTCCTTCCATTTGCCCATTATGTGCTTGCAAAATGCATTTTTAATTTCAAGCCTATTGCTGTGCCATCATTCTGTTTGTAACTTCTATTTCCAAATGTAAAATAACTATTTTCTAAAACTGTCTTGATCATATTCTTTTGTAGTTATCACGTTCTTATCTATTTTCCAGTGCCTCTTTACCTGCTTCTAAAGTTTCATGCCTGGGAACACTGGGGTACAGGGATTTTACATCCATGCAAAATAAAATGGTATTCTCTGCAAGTTTAACCTTTATATTATGAATCCATTTCAGAAAATGTGTTGTATCTTTAACATAGCTAGGTCAGCTTTCAACATGTGGCTGCGGCTGCCTTTCAGCTATTTTCGTAATAACATGTTAAATATTTAAATAATATTTAAATATTATATATATATATATATATATATATATATATATATATATATATATATATATATATATATATATATATATACCTTATGCAATTTCTTCATGATTTAAAAAAATACAATTTCAGTAATACGCAAAACAAAAAACAGTGAACAAGAACATAGACTGTTGTTTGCAATAAAATCAATGTATAGTCTGTGTATTGTATTCTGCATATGGCATGTAATAGGTTGCTCTGGAGCTATGAGACCAAAATCTATATAAAAAGTGAAGCTGAAAGGTAATTGAATTTGAAGCTGCATGTCTAGTAGATTTTGATGAGGAGCCAGAAGATTGCAGTGTAGAGACAGGGATTGTAAGGGACATTTTTTTCATGTGATATAGCCATGTTAATGCAAGCTTTTAGAATGATAAGAATTCATTAAAGTTATATATATATAGTCATATTTCATACAGGGATTAAATAAAATAATTTTACATTTTTACCAATACACTGATATAAGAATCAACCGTATATAGTGATCAAAACCACTGGGACAAAATCATACCTATACTAACCATGCTAAAATACTGCACTTGTAAGAATCAAGCGATCCGCTTATAAGAATCATTTTGGGGCAAACTTACTGCATGTAATACAGTACTGTGTCAAGTGCAATGACGTGTACAGCCAATAAAGCTGTTTTTGAATTTGATCACATCTTGTGCGATTAGGCACGTACGCAGCGTGGATCATGCAATGAGGCAGAAAACACTGGACAAGTTTGTAATGAAACAGTGACTGCGTTGTGCAGGTATGTTTTTTGTGTTCTCTGTTAGTGAAAATGTGTTTTAATAATTAATTGAATACATACTGAGTACAGCAGTGTTATTGTGTGATATGCACGTAGAGGGAGTGGGATTGCAACGCGGTTAGGAGGAGCAAGAGGGATTGCGGAGCTTTGCCGTCCCCGCTAGTGAAAAACTGTGAGATTTGCATCACAACTGAAAATAAGTAAGCCACAGATGCTTAAATGCAGTGGTAGTCCTGACAGTAAAATACTATACTGTAATGTCATTTTAATTCAAAGGCCATTACACGTAACGCCGCACGGCAGTTAAACTAGGCACCCTCACAAGATGATCGCTTCTCAAGTATACTGTAGTAAAATAGGATTCTGCAGCCTTGAGTAAACATAATCGTGATCATATAACAAGCTGCTTACCCACGAGGACTTGTTTTGATGTATTGTCCTCAGTGATTGAGCACCATTGACATTTGTATACTGTATTTAAACTGCTGATGGCATGCTTTTGCTAACTGTAATGTGACCGAGGGCAGTGTAAATTATCAGGCTGGAGTCTTGATTGAAACAACTGCTAATAAAATAAACAAAATACATTTATTTTTGTTACTTCTGCTTCCTTACTCCTCTATACCCCCATGTGACAGAGATCGAATGAGTCTTAGTGTTAGATCTCCCTCTCGACCTGTGAGAGCACGGTATACGAGGAACAGAGTACCCTTAATGAAATGGCACGACAATTTATTCCGTAGAGTAGATGGAAGTCGGTCAGTTCGGAAGGGGGCGGAGCTATGGCACCCGAGCTCAGTGACCCAGACGGTAAGCGGCGTGGCATCCGAGGACTGGAGGAGCGGATGCGCTCGTTAACCTCGGGGTCATGGGCGAGGGTATAAATAGGGGGCATGGCTTGAGTGATCTGTTCCTTTGCATATGGTTAAAACATATAACCGAGAAGGAGCCCGAAACGTGAAAGCGACCGCGAGTGTTTTGTGTCTGTGTCCTAACACTGTGTGTCTTGTGTGTTGTTGTCTCACTAAAGATTACTGAGCACGATCCGGAGCTGCAGCCGCAGGCCAGCGAAAACCCGGACTTCACCACTCACCTGTTTCACTATCGGAACTGTCTCTGTGTTTGCACCTTTTAACACTTGAATCACGCACTGTCTTTGTGTTTGTGTTTAGTGTGGGTGTCGGAACGGGACTTATAATTAGGATTATAATTAGAAGTGATACACGCCGCTGTATCACTTCCAGCACTATTATTATTTACAGGTTTTGCCTTGAGGCTCTGGACATTTATTAAATTAAATAAACACCCTTGCACCTGTACCAACGTCTGTCTGTGTGATTATTTTGCACTGCACTCACCTGCACGTCATTACCACTTTGCCACACCCCATCACAAAGCTATCGGCTAAGCCATTTCTATTGAGGTGTCATTAACTTTAACAAGCAGTTAACCAATTGACTATTATCCATAATTCGTTAAGGAAAGCAGCTGTGGATTTTTCGTGGGCGTGCATACATGCGGGAACCCATTACACTGCAGCCAAGGAACAAGCTCTTATCATTCTCATGCAAAGTTTGATTCTGCACCACAGTAATCACATTGGTCCGCTTTTAAGAATCAACCACTTATAAGAATCAAAACACCCGGAACAGATGTGATTCTTGTAAACTGAGTGCACTGTATTTAGCTAAACCTTGATAACCTGATTAAGCAAGATACCTTGCCAATTACAATTACTAGAATTGCATTGCTTGTATGTTTCTGTAACAGAACTAGTCAAGCCAAAATCTCACACTGAGAAATAGCAGATAACAAAGCAAAAACACATGAATTTTAATTAATAAGTCTTAAAAATGCATGCTATGCCAAATTATCGAAACTAATAAATTCCAAGAAAGCACATAGCGTATGTAGGGAAAACAAGTTATAGGGCATGTTTTGTTTGTTTGGAGTGTCTGAATTCTATTGTCTGATGAATGTGTGCACAGTATATTCATGCCGTAGTTGTTTGGGAGAGATGTAATTCGGTGTTCTTGTTTTTTTTTTATGTAATTCCCACTGTTGATCATTTGCCTATGGATATGTACTTGACTGGGTCCCAAACCACAACTAGGGAGTAGGGCAAGCGGGGGAGTACATTTTGAAGAAGATGTTTATATGTTCAGTCATTACAGAGAACACAATACCAATTTCCCAGAAGGATGTTGTTTTGTCCTCCAACCTTCATTGCCTTTTACAATAGCACAGTGCATCTGGTATATTTTAAAACTTGTCAAAAAATGAATGCATAATTGCATTCGAGGTAAAAAATAAATAAAAAAATACACATTTGGAATGAATTCAGCACCGTTCATCTTTGAGTCTTAGATGTTATATTCAGACATTCACTATCCAAGGAGATCCATTGAGGTGTGTTGAGTTAGCTGACAACTGCTTCTTGGAGCTTATCCAGGATAATTAAAATTCCCTCCAAATCAACTGTGGTGCCCATCTGGGTCAGCTTAAAAAGAAAACTGTATTGTGTGAATTTCCAGTCATCATGATTGGGAGCATGGTTACAGTAATTAATTGAGTCGTCACAGAGCTGTCCCTTGCCTAAGATGGCTTTACCCAAAGGGTTTTTTTTTCACCTTGCAATACATGGCACGTCCTTATATATATTTACAGGAACCCCTCACGAGACTATAATAAAAAGGGGTCACGATTCAGCCTTTTCACTATTCACTTGGATGATTGAGTACTTGGTACTAGGTTGGGATAAAGTAATTACAGTATACTGTGCAAAGGCTCTGAAGATTTGGGATGAGAAGGCATATTTTAATTAATAGGATGATGTAATATATTATTATTATTATTATTATTATTATTATTATTATTATTATTATTATTATCATCATTTATTTATTTCTAAGCAGACACCCTTATCCAGGGCAACTTACAGTTTTTACAAAATATCACAATACGAAGTATCACATTACGAAATATCACATTACAGTTAAGAGCAGTTATAAAGTACAGTAAAATCAGTAGACAGTAAGATCAGATTCAAATAAGAGCAAAATAAAGGATACAGTAAATAATTACATTTAAGAGCAAATTCGACTAAGACCAGTAAACTTATAATACAAATGACACATCTATTCAGCTGATTTAAAGGTTGGCAACATTTAACTCATTATAAGAAGGCAACTCTGTTTGTTTGAGTATCTCTAGAATATTTTTGTCTTAAAAAGCAAATAAAATTACCATTTATTTCCCTGTTTTTAATATTTAAACGATCACAGTATTTAGCACCACCACTGATTAGATCACCTGAATAAAGTACTTGTTGTTACTTTAAACTAGTAATATCCTGATTAATTAAAAAAAAAACCCTCAAATGTTAAAATTAAATCTAAATGATGTGTGTCACTTTAGCTAAGGCAGGATAAATGTTAGTATTAAAACACAAATCCACAATGCCACCCAATTGCTTGGTATTCAATCAAAAATTCAAGGTGTTGCACAAAGGGAGTTCTGCGGCTTCTTTAACATGGCACCCTGAAGAGGTGCATGTCATTGTAATGTATAAAAACACATTTATTCAAGTGTTGTAGAACCCGCATTAGGTAACGGAGATCCTGTTTTACACTCACAGCTTCTTAGAATGCATATCCACCTTATCTTTAGATATTTAATCTACACCATGGTTAAATAAGAAATCTGTGCATGGAGGCTTGCTGTTTAAGTCAATTTATGTATTAAGAGATCAAACTTTAACCAACACGACAAAACATTCAAAACATGTAACAGATGTCCAGTATCACCTTTTAATATTTGTCTTTAATATACAGTTAAACCTCCCTACTAAATGTATTTTCTAAAACTAAATCTACCTATTTTTACAAGTAAGAGAAAACCTGAAATAAAGTAAAACTAAACAAAAGAAAAAAAGCATACAGAAAAACCAGGTCAAAAAGAGTAGCAGCTGGAGGCAGTTCTTCACTTCAGGCAAAACAGTAGGAAGTCACAGTCAGACAGTGCCAGAAACAGATGGGACATGGCACTGGTGACAGCACTTTGAACCTGGTCTTGATAGCAAGACATTTGGTTTCACTTTTCACAGCAACATCATTGTTTCTGTTTGGTGCAGCATTATGCATCAGCTATAGTTTTTTTTTTTCATGTTGGAGTTGGTTTGGGTTTGCCACTAGGGAGACACACATGGGAGGGTTGCGTTACTGGAGGCAGTCTGTGGGAGTGATAACGGGCTGTGGAGAAAGAGTTTGTACAGTACTGTAGATCTTTTTGCACAACACAATCTAATGAGAAACTATAGGGAAACTAAGCTTTGTGTTCTAACCTGACACATAGTACCCTTATGCCATTTTGTTCTGCTGAGGCTATATTATTGAGCACCTAAGATACTACCAATATAATTGGTTAGTAACAGGTAACCAGTAGAAAGATATATGTTATCTAAGTTGTATTTCTATGGTAAGATATTAAACCAGCATCTCTGCAACTTTCACATTTGTAGAAATTTGGACAAATTAACTTTGACATCCAGAAATCCAGGATACACTCAAGATCAAGTGAATATCAATTGTCTTCAACATTTAGATATATTCAATAAATATTTCACACAATAATTAAACATATTTTCTTGGTTTTACATTACATACATATAATTGTATTTGAGAATTTCTCTTGGCAAAGTAAAACAGCGGTTTAAAATAATACTATACATCCCCAGTCAGCCAACAATCCATAAACAACAAGTTTATGATGATCTTACAGCTGTCTTCTGTAAGGACTTGGATCCCTTTCCATGCAGGAGTTTTGTCTTCGAAATGGCTAATGCTCAGTTCAGCAGCTGGTATTTTTGCATCCAGTCTGAAACTAGACTTTGCACACTTGAATGAACACTTCTTTTATACACATTTTTGAAGATCTGCATGAGTTTTACAATAATAATCATAATATGTTCTATGTTTTGTACAGTGCTTAAGAATAAAATACACAAATAGTAGAACAAGCTATAATTAGGAATCTCATTACTGTTTTGGAAGAGAATGCTTTCAAAAAAAAATTGAAAAAAAAAACATTAAAGGAACAATGAAAACAAAAGATAAAATCATAAACTAAATACAAATAAAAACTATATTAAGGTTTCTTGTAAGACCAGATGAACCCTCTTTCAATGTTTGGCGGAACAGAAAAAGCTGGATTTGCATAAAAAGTAATTTATTGCTGCGGTATACGATAAGAAATCTCTTCCATTTTCCATGTTTTATAACCAATAAAGTAACTGCTGAAAACCATCTACTGAAAGTGCTCTTGGGTCATTAGTAAGACGAATGATTATCTTGGCAGCATACCTTTTTAAGCAATAGAATCCAAAGAAGAGGGCTTTACCGTCTGGTAAGGCCTGCCTCATGCTCTTAAATCATGCATTTAACAGAAAGCGAAGGGCCTTACTAGATGGCAAAGCCCTTTTCTGAGGGTCCTACTGTATGTTAGTAGAAAATCCCTGCGTTACAAAAATAACGTAACATTTTTCTGTTAGTTTTTTTGTGATTTGATGCAGCCCTAGTTTTCGTTGCTAATGAATACAAACGTTTTCACCAATATTCCATGAGTAAGGCGGTTTGCTCAGAATTCCATATGTGGTCTGTTAGCCTTCGGGCTTCAGTATCCCAGCGGTGGACGATGTCACATCGTGGGTATTTCCAATAGCGTAATTGAGATTAAAATCACATTGAGATTAAAATCGACCTAGCCAAGAAAGGCAGCAGCAACACAATAAAACACAGTACAAAAACACAGATACAAAAATAAAATACTTAAGACACAAACTAATCATAATAATACAGTGAAACAGTCAACAATCAAACAGTAACAAATCTACTCAACAACATGCATAACTCTCAAGTAGATAATTGTGCAGCTTACTCTTAAATTGTACTAAAGTTATTCGGGATTGCAACTTAAGTTTAGATTGTAAATCATTCCAAGACAAGGGAACAAAATAGGCAAATGATCTGTATGCGATCTAATACTGTAGTTACAAAAAACGACTATAAAGTATTCATTTATATATGGAGGTAATTTACAAAGACTGGTCTTATATAACAGAATATACCAGTGCTTCAACCTTTGCAAAGCCAAGGTTGAACCAACACACTATGATGAGTCCTGTAACTTGAATTCGTAATATATCTCAAGGCTGCATGATATACAGGATCCAGTTTGCTTAATGTTCAGGGTGATGCAAACCTATAGACTGTGTCCCCATAATCAATTTGTGGTAAGAATATACAAGCAATTAGCCTTTTTTTGTAACTACAGAAAAACAAGATCGGAGTCTATAAACGAAGCCTATCAATTACATTTTTTTTTTGCAAGATTATCAATATGGACCTTAAAATCGAGATTACTATCCAACCGGATACCCAGATACTTATCAACTATCTCAATAACTTTGTTATCTAAAGTAACTAAAGATAATTATTTAGTATTTGTCCTTTTAGAAGAAATACCATAGCTTTTGTCTTACTAGAATTTAAAAAAATTCAAGTAAGACAAAATCAGCCTGCAAATTATTGATTGCCAAGGAAGAGGAGGGATTACATGAGTATAAAATAGTATCATCTGCATAAAGATGGTACTTACAATGTTTAATATTATCACCAATGTTATTAATATATAGGATAAACAATAACGGGCCAAGAATATATCCTTGAGGCACACCCTTATTTAACAAAACAGGATTTGACATCACATTTGCATGTTTGACAATCTGTGATTTATTATAAAGTAAATAATAACTCAATACTAAAAAAAATCTTCTACTTACATGGAGCTGTTCTGCAGTTCAGGTATAAACATGAAAAGGGTAAAATACATAAATTAATACTGTATTTACATATTTTCCAGTGGACTGATTTGGAGCAGAGATTAAACATACAGTCGTTTGAAAGATGACATTCGAGGATCTTTACCAGAGATTAGGGACCTGATATTGACCAATTGAAGTACATTTCTGATCCATTTGCTAGTTAAAATTAAATAATAAACTTTAGATAGACTTTACTTATAAACATAAATCATGATTTTTTTTAAAAAAAATATATATATATATTTTAAATAACATGAATTCTTTAAATGTTTTAAAATTGTTATACTAAACTGTAAGAATGCCAGATTTATGTAATACCTTTGCTATTCGTTAATCAAGCAATTAATAAAAATTAATCGCGATTAATCTTGAGATTAAAAAAATAATATCAGTTAATCCTAGTTTTAATGGCGTATTTCATTGATACAATTACTGCATCCATGTCATTTAAGTTTGTTTTATTATTATTATTATTATTATTATTATTATTATTATTATTATTATTATTATTATCTAAAAAACAACCCACCATAAAAGCCCTGTTTTCCTATTGCTGGATTCTCTTTATAGCTTTATATTTATTTACAATCCAGCATTTTTTTTTTATCATTTTAAATTATCTTTTATTTTACTAATCTGAAATTGCCTAAATAAAACTAAACATTCACTGAGTAACAGTTATATCATCCATATTTGTAAATAATATAGTTTAAAAATAAATGTGGTTATTGAAATAGAACAAAACTACAATGTTAACAGGTCTGCAGTTGGTAGCTATCCAACAGCGCTGGTTATAGTATCGTACTGAGCTTGATTCATGGGTTTTGCAACGATCCTGAATTTATAAAAGAGTACTCTGTCGAAACTGATGGGTTTCATTTGTTGTTTTATTGTAGTTGTCTGTAGCAGAAATAATATTATAAAGTGTATTTTGAGAAGTGAAAGCATGTTTAGCATGCAGGTGGTACACTAGACACAGCAATTCTGTGATACTGGAACTCACTTTGACAGTAGATACAAGTAACCCTCTTTCTATCCAATGAACCATCAGAAAGTTTTAAAAAAATAAACTTCCTATTCACAAGTCCTTCAGTTTGAGTGCTTTGCTACATAATGTGGCTCCGTGACTAATTTTATATTCAAACGATGATGATACTCATTCAATCCTGGCATGTACTCAAGTGTATTAAAATTGTGTATATATTTGTATATTACTGGTACATAAATATCATTAATACACTAGTCTTGCAAAACACCTTACAGTGCTACCAGTAGTACTACCAGAGTACATTTTTACGAACTGTGTTGCAAACAAAGCTGTATCAAATCATCTCAATGTATACTCTGCTTTAGGGATGTAAAGCAGTAGCTGGTTACAAGAGAGTCCAGAGCTGGGATTAGCTCCTTTACCTGTGTGACAGTGATTGAAATGGCTAGCTGGCATGTTATCAGATTTAGTGGCAATCATTGTATTGTTTACGTTTCTGTAAAGAGTGAGAACAGGTATCAGGTATTGCTTATGTGGATATGATTAATGAGTTATGAGTTCTGTGTGTGAGTTATGAGTTCTGTCTGTGAGAAAAGCAATAATGTGTAAACTTGTTGTCTTTTTTGTTCTGGTCCTGCTCTCTTGATAAATGGCAAATGTTATTCTTTGGCCTCCAACCCTTCTAAGAAAACTTAAGTATATGTATGACACAAGCTGATATTCACAAGTCAGAGCCACTGCCGATCAGTGGCCTCTGTGTGCACTCTGACCCTGAGGGAGGTATAGACTGTATGCAATATTATATATATATATATAATATAATATAATATAATGCAGGGCTGGGAATGGAACGTGAAAAAAGCAATGTGATTAGTCGAGCAAGGTTCCAGCTGTCCGTATATTAGATGGATACGGACAGCTGGAGCCTTGTCACATATTCTAAATCACTGCGCTGCCTCACAGAATTTAAAAGTATCGGACAGTAGCCATCCTGCTTTTACAGTTACAGATGTACAAATGTAACTATGAAACTGAGTGACCAATTACCTGCAAAAAAGCCCAAAGTAGTAAGTAGACATGCTGATTTGGATGAAGAACAATTAAATGAACTGGAAGATGGCAAAAAAAACCCCCGCCGTCTACTCAGTCACCCCAACTGTCAATTAAAATAATGTACTTTTAGCGGTTTGTAAACGCTACAGAAAAACACAAAAAGACACTTCAGCACATTATCCACCCGTCTCAGACACAAACCTTGAAAAATTACCGAAACCCAAGACATTGTTGTATTTATTTTTATTCCTCCCGTCTGTTCTGCTCAAACAGTGTGTCTGCACTGTCAATGACAGGGAAAAAAAATAACTCAGTGTCTTCTCAACTCCGCCCCGCAGTGCCCTCAATATCAAAAATACAGATGTACTTTCTTTTGCATGTTTCAATAAAATTAATTTACTTAGCTTAATGTAGGGTGTAGTTTAAATGGGACTATTTTATTGGCGTAAGGATATTTAATAAAAATAAAAAAATAATAATAAATAATAATTTTTTTGCCCTAAACATGATTTATGCTTTTTTTTTCTTCAAATCCACAGTTTGACCAGGATTATAAATGCAACAAGAATTCATCTTGTGCATCACAATGCCCCGACGTATAAACACGGCCTGTTGGGCCTTATTGTATATATACAGTACACCCTTTAACTCCCTTCATAATAACGAACCTTCGGCTATAACGCACCTGGCCCCTGGACCCAGATAGTATTAACAGACACTGTCAACATCCCGTTCTGTATAGGCTACGCACAGGATGCCACCTCCGCAATGAAGTCTGCTCTCTTGTCTTAATAAGAAGCCCGTGCTGTGTAACTGCCTCCGAAACGAAAATCATTTTATGTTGCAAAAAAGCTGGAAACTATTTTGAAAAAAAGGAGTAATGCAGGCATATCTCTCATCAATATAGGTTGTCAAAAAGTGTTTTGGCTTGTTCAGCAACCATGCGGCAAAGCAAAATTGATTAAAGAAAAGAAAATGAAAAAAAAACCTGATAGTATCTGAGTATCTGATGAACTTTTCATGTCAAACTTTTTATGTCGGGTTGATTTGGATTAAATGCTCCGTTTGGGATTCTTGCATGTTGGATTAAGATTTGGTGCACTTTGAAATGATTCATGTCAGATTAATTTTGAATAAAAAATCGCTATAACAAACCCCTCCATATAAAGAACAAAAGGCTTGGACCCCAACAGGCTAGTTATAGCAAGAGTGTACTATTAATCCAGTTGCTCTGTGAAGGTGTGATGTTGTGGCAGACAGGTCTATAGTGATGCCTGTACTGAAGTGATATACAGTATGAAGTGATATAAAGACAAATCATGTAAAAGGAACATAAACTACAGTTAAATTGTAGTGGTACCCGAAGGGGCTTGTGTGTTTGGTAAGAAAGGCTGCAACAAACTAAGCATGTTATAGGCAGTGAGATTTTTTATGCATACTGAGACTATAAACAAAAGCACCCCCCAAAAAATGAATTTAAACTCATTCCTTGCCAAAGATGCTTGCACCATTCTCCTTGTATGTGCGCACACCAGCTAAACTGCCAGTGCCTGGATAATTTGTTGTTACAGTACAGTACATAACTATTCTCACTGTAATCCCATGCTTTGTTGATATGACCCATATGGAAAAAAATATATATACAAATCATACAGGCTTCTAAGTTATGTATGTATAATATATTTAACATATATGTTGTGAATTTCACATACAAGTATAAACATTGTCACATACAAGGAAAAATTCAACATATAAGGCAGACATGTAGGATTTTATATGTTGACTCACATATGGCTGCTTACCTGTATATCGTATGAAGTTTGCATGGTTGTCATATATACATACTGGTAAACTGGATGCAATAAGGATTTGTATACCAAGTGTACAAATACTTATCGGAGCCACTAAGGACAGGAATAAATAACATGGAACTTAAAATAGCACATAAAAAAACACAATGAACAAATGTAAATTACTTTGTGAATTTTTAATGAGTATACAGTATACTTGCAGTAGTTCAAAGAGACTATGTATTTAGCATTATTTCATATTAGCATTTGTTTTAAAATGCGTCACAAACAACTACAAACTGGTCACCTTTATAAAAGTTATTTATATTTTCAGTCTATGTGCTGACATATAAGAGAGGCAATACAGTCAAAAGTCTGCTTATAGTGTAAACAAAACACAAGTAGAATTTTTGAAATTATGTTTTTTGTTGGTCCTATCCTATTATTAAAAAAAGCAAAATAAGTTGTAGATATATTAAAAGTATAAACTATTAAAAGCCTTGTTTAGGAAACTGAAAATAATAATATTTAATTTTCAAAACAATAACCATTTTAATTTTATAATTAGTCTCTAATTTGTTTAAAAAAAAAAAAAAGTGGACTGCGCTGTCATGATAAATTACCCAAATTTCTCATCACAATACTTATATCTTGCATAAGCAGAGAGCACTAAATCAAATAACTTTTTAATGGTTTCTTTGTTTCTGTAATATAGATGATTCAGTTTCTAAGATGTGATTGCTATGAGCAATATAGCCGAAATCCATTTTTGTATTAATACTTTAAAATCAGAAAACGGAAAATAACTTAATTCTTGTTTTTTGAATTCTCTACTCAAAAATCTAAAACAAAAAATGAATCGTTTTCCCGTTTTCCAATTTCTGTTTCAAAAAGGAGAAACAATTGGACTGAAAGTACACGGCCCCCTTTCATTCAAAGTCCTATCATTCATTTGCCAAGCTTTACTGTTAAACTGGATTAAAAGAAGACCAACAGCTCTTCATCCCAGCAGTGTGAACACATGAGGCCAAGATTGATCTTGAACCTCCTTGATTATGTTTCTATAACTGACAGCTGTTTTTAGACATGACTGTAAAATACAATTTAAAGAGTAAGTAGCGGGGTTCCGAAAAATATAATGTTACACGTCCACAGGTGTTGCTACAGCTATTTAAATATCGTACCTGTAAAAATGGCCGCTCTAGTGCACTGATGGTGTAAGAATTATTGCCCACATTGTCAAACAGGTAACACAGTAATAATGATCCATGATGTGGTATGGAACAGAAAATCCAGAGTAGTTGGTGTTATGTTTTTAAATTTTGAATAATAAAATGTTTTCTTATTTTGTCCCCAATTTGAAATCTCCAATTATTTTTATTTCAACCCGGTTCACTGCTGCCATCCCCGCGCTGACTCGGGAGGGACAAAGACAGACACATGCGTCCTCCAAAATGTCCGCTTCTTTTCACTCTGTGGGCCCACCATACAGCCACCTCAGAGCTAGAGCGTCGGAGGACCACGCAGCTCTGGGTAGCTTACAGGCAGGCCTGCAGGCACCCGGCCAGTCTACAGGGGTCGCTGGTGCACGGTGAGCTGAGGACACCCTGGCCAACCTAGGCCTTCCCCACCCGGGTGGCGCTCAGCCAATTGTGCGCCACCCCCTGGGAACCCCCGTCCACGGTGGGCAGTGGAATAGCCGGGACCTGAACCTGCGACCTCCAGGCTATATGGTGCATCCTGCACTCCACGCGGAGTGCCTTTACTGAATGCGCCACTCAGGAGCCCCCTTGTTGTTATGTTTTTTTATTTTGTTTTTGATTTTTTAATCGCTCTTCCTGCAGTCATTTAGAGGACAGATCTCAAACCTCAGTGCACTAGTGCAGACATTTTGAAAAGAGCTTTGAAACAGACTTTAAAGTTCTAAGTGTAAAATGTTATCAGGGTGTTAGAGGGTTTATCGGAGCAAAAAGTCGACCTCTTGTTTAAAAAGTAAAATAAATAGAACACTGACAGTTTATGCATAAATTAGTTATTCGAAGTGGCTAACTAGCAGACAAACAAAGGATACAGTTCTAGCACTGTTTCAATATTCTGTCAGTGTCTTGACAAAAGGTATTTTAATAAGCATGAAAAAGCTGTACTGTTCTGTGATTTTGGAGGCATACATTAAAATGTAGATATGTTTAAAATATCAAGGAAGTTTCTGTGCAAAGGAATACAATAATGACTGCAGATACCATCATCTATACAGTTTTATGTTTGAGTCACTCTGAGTGTGTGTGTGTGTGTGAGTGCATATTTCCTACAGTAGAAGGAAATAATCCATGACAAATTTAATAGGATTTTTCAAAGACTAATGATGACAAACGTATTGGGAAAAGAAAATGAAAAAAGACTGCATTTGCAAAACTGGTATTTGTTATTTTCTGCTTAACATACTCAAAGTTTGATGCCGAGTTCAGGCCCTAAATATGCCTCTGTGATCCCTATTTACATTATACATATATATATATATATATACTCAACTACAGTATGGGTTTTAAAACAGAAAGGGATATCATGTTTGTTTTCCTGTTATATAATGACAGACATTTTGTTGGATCTCCTTTGGATGTGTGTAGTAGGCTAGGTTTTTTCTATACAGTACTGTAAAAAAAAATATTCAAACACAACTGTTTTGTTTGATAAACAAATGGCATAAACACTGGATATATATTACATTTTTTTAATTAATTTATTTTGCCTTTTTACACAAGGAAGACTCTCATTGAGATGAATTACATCAATATTTCAAGAGAATCATTCATACATTTCAGGAATTACAACATTAAAAAACACCAACGCCGATCTTCAGAAGCATCACTTAAGTGTGGTGATCACTTAAGTATGCCAAAATAGTGGATACATGAATTAAGAAAGCTCAGTATTTTGAAAATAGTGCCAAAGAAGCTCACGTATATATAACTGAAAACTCAGTACCATACAGGTTAAAAATAAATGCTGTCAGCAGTTACATACAGTGCTAAAGGAAGGAAGAAATTATTTTTTAAAAACGTCCCATATTACAAGGATTACATTCAAATAATGTATGCAATGTAATTACAGTCTTTGCACCATAAGGGCAGGGTGGAACCATGTTTCAAATGGGTTAATTGAACCAACTTCACATAAATCCAGATCCTAAAAGCAGTTCATTATTTCAATATACAGTACCTGAACCTGTTATAGCCCTTTTAGGACTAGAATCGACTACCCCTTCAAGTTTGTTGAAAAATTGTGCTGTCCGCAAAGAGTTCAGGTCTATTAAATCCTCTTATCCCCAATGTATTTCAACTTCAATCATGAGGCAAATCTTCTGTTCTGTGAAAATTACACATGTTCTAGGGAGTATATTAAGCAAATGATGCAGAAGATTGTTATCTTTAAAATATAAACTAATTACTACTTTTCAGGGATGAGAGAACCTCATTTTGACCTAAACTTTTTAGCTTCCATGTGTAATATTTGCATTTCAACTTTGCATATTGCATGCAAGCATCTTAACCAGCCAAGGCTCCTTAGAGGAGACAAGGAAGGCCTATGTTAGGGCTGCGATTAACTTCTTCACGGTTAACTTCATTTTTAATGTGCCTGTTTTGACCCTCTTAGCATACCGTAACTGTATTATGGAGCATACTAAAAGTATAATACTACAATTAAGGATAATATAACCATTATTCAATTAATACTTTGTTTTATTTAGACAATATAAAGCTATTGCTAAAAGAGAATACTTTTTTTTTTTTTTTAACGGCAATGGAAAACATCAGTAAAGGATACCCTTATAAAGAAAACTAATAATGAAATATACAGTATCATTTCAAATGCATTAAGGTGAGTAATAAACTGTGATTAAAACTGTAATAAATTGTGATTTAGCAGATGGTTCAAACAATTTAACAATTTAAATTCTGGAGTTTTTCTGTATAATTCTGTTTAAATAAATATATGAATGGGCAACAATATTAATCCAGAAATAGGACAACACGTTTTTTATACTGGGTTGTTTTTTGCATGATAATAATAATAATAATAATAATAATAATAATAATAATAATAATAATAAAATACAATACAAATTTGCTTTTGCTTTATAAAAGAAATATAAACGAGCCTGTGTCTAATATATAATCCAGCTACAAATACAGACCCAAACAAATACGTTTTCAAACAGGGTTTAAAAGATTCAGTTGTGCTTGCATTCCTGATTTGAATCAGGAGCAAGTTCCAAAAACGAGGGGCATTATAACTAAATGCCCTGGCTCCGACAGAGTTAAAATGAATTTTAGGGACAGTCAGAAGATTAACATTTTCCGATCTCAGGGAACGACCAGGGACAAATGGGGTCAGCAGATCTTGAAGATAAGATAAGAAGGTCCAAGACCATGAAAGACCTTTTAGGTAAAGAAGAACTTTAAAATAATAATAATAATAATAATAATAATAATAATAATAATAGCATCAGTAATAAAACAAACTTGAATGACATGGATGCAGTAATTGTATCAATTAAATGTGATTAAAACCAAGATTGACTAAGATTAAAATGTTTAATCACAAAACTAATTGCTTGACAGCCCCTTGGTTAACGAGTGAAACCATTTTTCCTTCAATCCGCGGTTGCCACATCGCTTTCCCTCTGGAGCGATGACTTAATGTACTGCAGCTGTGCCCCTTTTCTAGATGGCCGTCTTCCAACTAACCATGGGAATGATTTGTCAGGCCATCCAGTCCAGGGCACTCTGTTCCCTTTACACTGCATCCTCACAGGTCAGGAGGGAGATTTATCACCAAGAATCATTCTGTCTGTCACAAAATTGTATTGAGTTTTGTGACCAGTAAACAGTGTAGCTGTTTGATGATAGTTTAGAACTTGCAAAGTTTAGTTTAGCACTCCTGGAAGGAGGTGGGCTTTTGTTTGTTTATTTTGTTTTGTGAATAAATAAATAAATAAATAAATATACAGGCACCATCCTGTTTCATTTCCTCCCTGTGGTTTTTGAGTGTTTATTTTATTTTACCCCGGGTTGCCACATATGGTGGAGAATGCGGGCAATGCTCTTGTCTGTGTGCAAAGAAGAAAAAAAAAATAACTTAAGCGGGACTCAAGCCACAGCCGGTTCCCTGCATCCTTCGAGATGGGGATGCTACTGAACCTTTTTATCTTACCCCGCCATGAGCAAGCCGAGCTGAGGCAGCTGGCGCCTTCATGGTCCGACGGCAATTTTGGAGAACTGGGAGGACTGGATCTATCAGCACTGGGAACTCCTTCCAGAAACAGAGAGGGAGTTGTTTCTACCACAGCTACAGTTGCCTGCGCCGAAGCCAGAGTTGCCTGTGCCGGAGCTGGAGTTCTCTACTCCGGAACTAGAGTTGTTACTGCCACAGCAAGAGTCCGCGCAAGATTCGGAGCAAGTCGCTGCCAACAGAACTGCCAGAGAAGCACCAGCAACATAAAACACATGTCCATAGATCTCCCTGGTGTGAGTATTGTGGAGAACAGGCCCACCACTGGAGAGAGTGCCCTGATGTGCTGCTATACTGGTGCAGAGTGTGAAGACTTTAGACACGGGTGGCAAGAATGCCCATACCGAGAGCAAGAGAGGGAGGAGCTGTCTGTTTGAGAGCCAGAGAGCGAGGAGCTGCCTGCCTGAGTGCCAGAAAGAGAGGAGTTGCCATCCTGCGTGCGAGAGGGAAAAGCCCCATCGTCTCCAGAGCCGGAAGAAGCCCCGTCGTCTCCAGAGCCGGAAGCAGCCCCGTGATCTCCAGAGCCGGAAGAAGAAGCCCCAGCGTCTCCAGAGCCGGAAGAAGAAGCCCCGGCGTCTCCAGAGCCGGAAGCCCCGGCGTCTCCAGAGCCGGAAGAAGAAGCCCCGTCATCTCCAGAGCCGGAAGAAGAAGCCCCATCGTCTCCAGAGCCGGAAGCAGCCCCGTGATCTCCAGAGCCGGAAGAAGAAGCCCCGGCGTCTCCAGAGCCGGAAGAAGAAGCCCCGGCGTCTCCAGAGCCGGAAGCCCCGGCGTCTCCAGAGCCGGAAGAAGCCCCGGCGTCTCCAGAGCCGGAAGAAGCCCCGGCGTCTCCAGAGCCGGAAAAAGAAGCCCCGGCGTCTCCAGAGCCGGAAGCCCCGGCGTCTCCAGAGCCGGAAGAAGCCCCGGCGTCTCCAGAGCCGGAAGAAGCCCCGGCGTCTCCAGAACCGGAAGAAGAAGCCCCGGTGTCTCTAGAGCCGGAAGCCCCAGCGTCTCCAGAGCCGGAAGAAGCCCCGGCGTCTCCAGAGCCGGAAGAAGCCCCGGCGTCTCCAGAGCCGGAAGAAGAAGCCCCGGTGTCTCCAGAGCAGGAAGAAGCCCCGTCGTCTCCAGAGCAGGAAGAAGCCCCGTCGCCTCCAGAGCCGGAAGAAGCCCTGTCTTCTCCAGAGCAGGAAGCAGCCCCGTCGTCTCCAGAGCAGGAAGAAGCCCTGTCGTCTCCAGAGCCAGAAGAAGCCCTGTCTTCTCCAGTGCAGGAAGAAGCCCCGTCGTCTCCAGAGCCGGAAGAAGAAGCCCCGTCGTCTCCAGAGCCGGAAGCAGCCCCGGCGTCTCCAGAGCCGCAAGAAGAAGCCCCGTCGTCTCCAGAGCCGGAAGCAGCCCCGGCGTCTCCAGAGCCGGAAGAAGCCCCGGCGTCTCCAGAGCCAGAAGAAGCCCCGCTGTCTGAAAGCGAGTTTTGTGCTGTGCACATTAAATGATCTGCAATCAGATTGAAAGTAATTAGATATAATTATTTTGCTGGTACTGCTTTGAATAACAATGGCACCGTTGTTTTGTGAATTTAAACGTTTAGTCCAGAGAGTAACAGAGGGTGAAGTCCCTGTTAGTGTTGAAAGTATACTGGATGTTGATTTTAAGCGTGGCATTAAACAAACACCGTCTCATGTTGGTAGACAGGAGATCCTGGGTTTGGCTAGGAGATGGAAATGGTCGAAGCAGTTAGCGTTTACTCTGAAGGAGTTAAAGAAGGCTAAAAATATTGAATGTGAACAAACTGATTCGGTTGAAATAACAATTGCAAAAGAAGCAGGAGTTAATTCTGCCCAAATCAGTGAGGTGGTAATTAAGGAGAGAGACGAGTTAAAATTGAAATATATTTGCCTCATTGAGATAGTCTGCAAAAGGCATTGTGCACTGTGATCGAAGAAAAGCAGTCCTTTCGGGATCAGCTTGTTTCGCTAAACAGGACACAAGCACTGAGAAACAGCTGTGTTAAACACACTGACCTGCTGCGGTCAAAAGACATTCATAGTAAATGGGGATATCTCGCTCTCAGCCGGAGAGGCATTCTCATATAACAGCGAAAACTCTCCCGGTAGCTACACGACAGACCGCGGCGAAATTGAGTTCAGCTCGGGCATTCATCCCCTCACTGTTCGGACTATCCTCTCGTAGAGAAAAGGATCCGAGCTTAGATTGGTAACAAGTGAGAGAATTGGCTAGAAACATTGAAAAATTGCAAAATTATCCAGGAATGGAAGAGGATATTTTCTTTAAAAGATTGATTGACCCTAATTATTAACTGATTAACATACTGGTGGCACATAGCTTTGTTATTATTTTTACCCAACTAGTGTTTGATAATTAGGTACGCTAATTTATATTGTGAAAACCTAAAATAAACTAATGTAGCTCATTTATTGACATTCAAACCAAATTTTCCATTTGTGATTTAAAAAAACTCAACATTTTCTAATATTCGCAGGTATAGCCACTCCCTGTCTGATTAGGAGAACATTAGAAATGACAGATGTGTCAGGGTTATTTTTGGGCAACAGCAACAGAGCATGAATATTGAAATAGTTAAAATAAGCATAGATTATAAATAAATTTGGGTTACAAATTCCGATTGGTTCAATAAATTAATTAACTGTCTTCAAAAGGCTAAAAAGAGGGTAATAAAAGGGACTTTGTGTTGATGACTCCTATAATATCTTAAAATTCCAATAAAATCAATATGGTATCATTTAAAATGTACTAATAAGTCATGGAAGCACACTTACATAAATGCCTCTACCTTTTTTTTTATTGTTCCCTTTGGGACTGTCACTTACAATGTTTTTAGAGTTTTAGAAGTGGGCATTCTATTTGTAAATCATCCTGTTTTCTTAGCTCAAAAGTTAAAGATTTATTTCAATTATGTTTGCATTCATGTATATTGTCACAGAAGTAACAAAAAGCTGACAGCAGCAACATATTATCGAAAAGAACAATGATAAATGTAATTGAAAAAAAATAAAACAAACATGATTGCTATGATTCAATACAGATATTGCTTGAGGAGTTTACATGAGCTTTTTAAAATTCTGTCCATGGATCACCCTTGCCACAGGATCGATTGCGATTATTCTAGGACTGAGTTACTCTTTGCAGAAATTACATGGCCTTATATGTTGTTTTAATTTTGCTTGTCTAAAAGGTTTTGCCAATGAAATTTTAAAATGACAGCTTGGTTTACACAGCACAGTGCAGCCATACGGATTTTGAATTTGGACTCATAATGTCAATCATTTTTTAGACAAACGACAGACAATTAATTTGCTCCTGTCATTCAACTGCACCCATTCAAACTTGAAATATGTATCACCATGATGTTTTTCATAGTTTCAATTAAGGATGTGCCTTAGCAGATAAGATTGAATGTCAAAAATGGAATCACCTTAAAGTAATTGTAGCTAACAACATAGTTCCATGCAATTTCTCCCACATGCACATCCATTCTTTATATGCATTTGAAGTGAAACACACGTCACATCAAATATGTATTTTCATTTTAAAACAGTTTTTATCCTAGTGTGGTACTACACTAGGTTAAATAAATCGTTGTTTACAAGCCATGCAGTCTTGCAGTTCCTCGGTCATTTCCCTTGATGATGATGGAAGATGAAATTGTCCCCTGCACCTGCTTCCAGTTAGGAACATGCATTGACCCAGAAGACACTGCTGAGGTGAAATGGCCAAGGAAGTAAAGCAGTAACACAATTCTTTCACGGTACAGTCAGGCAAGCAAACTGAGAACTTTTTTTTTAGCTTCCTGTAGATATCTGTTTTAAAATTAAAATACGTTGCTGTTAGAAAAACTGCACATTTGAGACATGTACACCTGTAGCTAATGGAAGTGCTAATAGGTTAAGATTTATGGCATTATTTTGTTAGCTACAATTGATTTAATTAGCAAACATGATCTTTCACAACGTCTATTGCCAGCATATACTTGTGTTTGTTGATTTATCATATGGGAAATAAGTAGTCAGTATGTCATTTGCATCTATTTGCATTGTTTATAACACTGCTGTTGTTGCTTGGGCAATGATATCTTACATTAAAATAAGATTAATGCTATTGAATAGTTACCTACATATACCATTTCAAGTATTTAACTGTAAGAAAAGTGTGATTTACATTGCCTTGATTCTTATTATTCCACAATTAAGAGCATGACACAGATATCAGGTTAACAGCATTTACTAGTATTTTTCAAATACAACAAAGCAGTTATTGTAACATATATTTCTAGATGAAATATACAAGTCTATTAGTCATTGATATTAGCATGCTTCCTGGGATATCGGCAGCCCTCTTTCAGGTCAGGATGGAGATGTCTTTGAAAGATTTAAATCCCGAGTGACTCTTTGTCTTACATCCCAGGTAGTCTTTTATATTCACTAACCACTTTGTTAAGCTTACATCCTATGTGTGTTCTAAGCTAATGGGTTACATTGTGTCAGGGCCTATGACAAACCCTTTTGCTGTACAGATAACACTATGTAACACAATTTTTGTTCCTGGGTAGTAAGTGTTATTTCCTAATTGCTTATGCCTCAAAAGTATAGAAAATGGCTATTATTCCCTACAAACTTTGCTTTTGTGACCAGGAGTGATATTTTGAAATTTACCTATTTCCAATGAGAAAACGGGCGAATTTGTGTCTTTTTGTTCACATAAAGTCAGAAAAAAACAACATATGAATCCAAATTAACATGTACTTATACTAAAGTAATACAAAAATGACTACAAAAGATTTAGAAGTGAGTAGTTTTTCGAGATTTACGATTTTACTGTAAATCACTTTCACGAATCAGCCCCCAAATGTAGTCTCCCATCATGTTCTCGTTATACTGTCCTTCATTGACAGCTCATCCAGGAGCCTCAAAGCCGTGCTGCTCCATAATGGTAACAAGTAACCGTCTCTTCCCCTGGCTCACTCGGTGCACCTCAAAGAGGATTACAACAGCATCAAGACCTTGCTGGACGCCTTGAAGTATGATGAGTACGGCTGAGACCCCCGGAAGGTGCTGCAAATCAAATTGGGCGTTATGAAACAATTTGTCAGAGCTCTAGATAAGGAGTCGGCAGCCTTCAGGTACCTTCAAGACTTCTTCCCTAAGCTGTCTGAGGCAAAGGTCAAAGCCGGTGTCTTCGTCGGACCACAGATAAAGAAGATCCTGGAGTGCAATGAATTCCCCATGAAGCTCACTAGTAAGGAGAAAGTGGCTTGGAACAGCTTTGTCGCAGTGGTTCGGGGCTTCCTGGGCAATCACAAGGCCGAAAACTATGTGGATCTGGTTGAGACTCTGGTGAAGAACTACGGCACAATGGGCTGTAGGATGTCCCTCAAAGTCCATATCCTAGATGCTCATCTTGATAAATTCAAGGAGAACATGGGAGCGTACTCGGAGGAGCAAGGCGAGCGCTTCCACCAGGATATACTGGACTTTGAACGCCGCTACCAAGGACAGTATAACGAGAACATGATGGGAGACTATATTTGGGGGCTGATTCGTGAAAGTGATTTACAGTATAATCATAAATCTCGAAAAACTACTCACTTCTAAATCTTTTGTAGTCATTTTTGTATTACTTTAGTATAAATACATGTTAATTTGGATTCATATGTTGTTTTTTTCTGACTTGTGAACGAAAAGACACAAATTCGCCCGTTTTCTCATTGGAAATAGGTCAATTTCAAAATATCACTGTCCTGGTCACAAAAGCAAAGTTTGTGGGGAATAATAGCCATTTTCTATACTTTTGAGGCATAAGCAATTAGGAAATAACACTTACTACCCAGGAACCAAAAAAAAAAAAAAAATTTGTTACACGGTGTAATCGTATTTCTAAAATCACCACATATAGTAAAGCTTGCTTTTACCAGTTATTCTTGGCACACAAGTTGCAGGACACTCATTAGTTACATGTCCCACAGTTTGAGCAGTTTAAAACAAAGACAGTTATTAAGCAGCTAGACTCTAAGATGTTCTTGCCCTTGTCTTTATCTAGCATAAAGAGTAACAAAAGAAAAAATGCTCTTTGTTAATAGCATCTCTTTATGGTCTGCACCCCCACCTGTTCCCAGCCATCTCCAGCTTGAACAGATATTCTTATCTTTAGCCTCTTCATAACCATAAGTCATTTTTCTACAACCAACCTGCAATGAGTGAACAATTCATTTCCAAAACTACTGAAAATTATTGTCAGCAATATTTAATGCTGAAATAACCTAATCAAATCATCTGTTGTAGGCATGAATAAATCAAGCTGAAGACGACTGCAAACCAGATCAGTTTCATTTTCTGAATTTAACATATTCAATTATCATACACATATTCATTTAGCAAACGTACATTTTTCATTGTACCATGCATAGCAAATATCTATTTGTCATACAAGATTGATGCATTGATATTGTATCCAATGTTACTTGCCTTAAAATGCAGCATAACGGGTACAACCTTAATCAACAAAACTTGATTATAAAAAAAGACTTTGTGACTGCCTATAGGGGTCTATTATAACTATATCCATGTGGCTTGGCAGCAACAGCAAAGTGGGATAAGGGAGAAATAATACAGACGTAGAAAAAATGAGGACTGAGAAGGATTTTGTGCATGAGGAAACCTGGAAATAAGATGAGATGAGGAAGCCTGGACATACTATTAAATGTGCTGGTGCCATGGAGAGCGATCTCTCTGTGGAAGATGGAAGAGCAAATAATCCAATTTTGTCTGCATTCTGTTTATGTTTTCTTGCCAGCACCTGCTGATTTGAAGCACCATGGGTTAAGAGAGGGTGACAACTGTGCCCTATGTGGTACAAAAGCTGCTTTGTAACATATTTAGTCAAGTTGCAATCTTGTCTTTCTGTCATTTCATAATGGGAATTAATAAACCACTACATTCAACTGCATATAGCAAAAGTAAAACTAGATACATTGTTATTAATTGAAAATGAGTAATCATTTAGGCAATGAAAAATGATTTATGTTAGGAATTTTACAATTAAGATTCTTTTTTAGAATTAATGAAAATCTTATGCTTGTTTACTATTAAGCGTTACAGAGATATAGCAAACATAATGTATTTGCTTAGCTTAGAATGATCTGTTTTTTGTGCTGATGCATTAGAAGATAAAAAAGTCGCTGATCTCTGCAGAGCAAGTACAGAGAATGGTAGCATGTCAACAGCCCGTACTGTAAGGGCATTGTTGGGGTGCTTGGTCAACACAAACTGTTCATTTTGTTTTTTGTTTGAAACCTTCAAAGGACCAGGGCCTATATTTATGAAATGTCTGTATATTAAGTACTTGATTTTTTCACTCACACACATTTGGATCCTGATTTATCATTCTCATGCTGACCCATCGCTTGCACTATTGGTGTTAATAAATCTTAATGCTTCTAAATCTGTTTGTACACGATATTTGCATTTGAGCCACCCGTCCCCCTCTATTACCCATAAACGGTGCATTGTTTCCCTACATAGGCACTGTTGAGTTTGTAATTGTAATTATTTCAGAATAAGGGAACAGCATAAAACAGTTTTCTGATGCGTTCATGCATTGAAAAAACGAGTTGAAGTTCATGCACTAAAAAATACACAGATATGTAGATAGATATTACTAAAGTTAAGCAAAAGAATAAAATAAATACACATATTTAAAAATGAGATTTTTACCACGGTGCAGCCTTTCAAAGGTAAAATAACATGACAAATGTCATCAACAGTGTTATTAATAAAAAAAAGAAACCAAAATCTAAATAAGAGTGTACATCATCTTTTTATATAGCAAATAAACACACTGATTGCAGATAACTAGACAAGTAGAGGATTTGACTGTCTCTTGCTGCATGGTTTCTTAACACTAGGAAATGATTGTGTGCACAGGCCAGAGAGTGTGTGAACATTGGACATAGTAATTGTATTTTGTATCTTGCTCTTAATTGTACTGTAATTCTTGATATGTATTTTTTGTATACAACTGTAATTCGCCCTGGGTAAGGGCTTCTGCTAATAAATAATAATAATAATAATAATAATAATAATAATAATAATAATAATAATAATAATAATAATAATAATGTAAAAAAATAAATGAAAATCCAATTTGAAGTGACTACCAAGTTACCAAGAACTCGTCTTTTACAAGTTTAAAGTTGCAACAGGCTTTTCTTCAAACAGTATGTCACATTTAAATCTGTTTCCAGTAAGATGAGAGGATTTGCAACCTCCCACCATTCTGACAGTAAGTATTAACTAAAGGCACTAAAGAAAGAACACTGACTTAAAAGTAAAGACTTTCCAGGTATTTTATGCTCTGTTATACCTAAAACTAGCAAAGGGTTAAATACAATCTTAACAATTCACACCAAAGCCAAAAGAGTAAGCAAAATGCAGTTGTATTTAATCAATACCCCAGCGCTAAAGTACATTGAGTTGCATTTAAAAGACTTTCACAATCAGATCGTCACCTATTACAGTACCTATGAATAACAAAATTGTGTTTTCAGCACATTTTCTCTTGCCATATAAAGTGAGAAATTGCAAAAACATGATTAATTTAAGCTGTTGTGGATTTAGAATGGATATTACATATGTCACACTCACATATGTACTGTACCAAGCATTTTTGAGGGGCAAAAATCTATATTTTTTTCAAATATGTCAAGCTTACATTTTTTGTATCACATTTATTATGGATAATTTCTATGGAGTGGGGGCCGTGTCAGTTTGGTACTATTAATTTAATTCCATAGGTCAAAATTTGTCAAATTCAAGGGACAATAGTCATCTTACTGAGAAAGAAATACACTTTCTTATCCCTTGTAATGCAGTTGAAAATATTTGGGAAGCAAGCAAAGTGTTCTTAGCTGAAGTGTTCGTTAAGATGGAGTTGACCACCAGACACAATATGAATCAATCAATAAATAAATATGTATTAATTGTTATGACGCACGTGTATCAACATGTGATATGAACAGATAAGAGAAAATCAATAAGCAAGTGTACATTCATAAACAATAATAATAAAGTATCAGTCAAACTAATGTTAATAAACTAACTGTCAAACTTTAACACAGCACCCCTACACACCGTGTTAAAAAATGCAGCAGCAGCTCTAGATTAATTATGAATATCTGTACAGGAGCAATATTCAAGACATGCACAAAATGATTTACAGGTAACAGAATGGTGGAGCAACTCACCAGAACAGAAAACACCAAATTACTCTGTTACTTGTTTCTGATTCAGGTTTTTTTCAGAAGCTCGAACAATTTCCAACTTTTTGTAGCAAGAGAAACAGCTGTGCGACATTTTGTAGTGATGAGGTGCACTCGTGGAAATCAGAATACAAAAAGAGGCAATGATATGACTGCGGTTCTGGAAAGATTTAATAAATCAACCAGTGTGCCTCAAGACACACTCGCGATGACAAGTCACATTTGAAAAGACTGAGTAAACCATTTGAATTTAAGGTTGATGATGATGATGATCAGGTTACAAAACACTACTGTATCAGTTGTGAACTATTCACTAGCGGTGCCAGAAAGGTTCCTGTTCCTTTAGGCGGAGCACATTCAATGAGAAAAATCAGTTTCACCATAAGAGTGTTCTCTTAGGCGAAGTGTTTTCTTAGGAGGTATTCCTATACGCATAGACTACTGCATTATATTTAAATCCTTTTTTTTTGTATAGAAAAAATTATCTGGCCCAATATGCTCTTTGTGATTTCTAATTCCAGCTGTTTTCATATGGAAAGCTTTAAAAGACACAGGTCATTAATTGTAATGTTTTTATTATAAGGTATTGTTTTTGTAACGGTTCAACTTTACCTATGTCACGCACTTCTTTGTGTTATTATACATATCACACTTATTGTACTGTAAGACACAAGAATGAATAACCAACCAGATCATTAATTTCATGCTGTAAACATTAATTATACAATCAACCATATTGTTACACTGCTGAGTTAGACTCAGTTGAATCACAGCCCTCTGACAAAGTCTCATTAAAGGAGCATATTTATAGAAAACTCTCTAAGATTAAATTGACAGTGAAACAATTAAAGAAGGGGCTTAAAAAAATTAGAATGATTGAAAATGAAATAAAAAATATGGGTATGTATTAGTGCTGGGACAAATATCCTAATATTCAAATGAATATTTTTTGACATGTGTTTGGATACAAAAATTAGATATTCGTATTTGCTACAAATGACAAAAATACCTTGCACTTATTTACCGCCTCTCCAGAATTTGCATGACAGTTAAAAAAAATGGCAAATGAAAAAGAGCTCTGTGTGATATGTGAGATTAATATATATATATATATATATATATATATATATATATATATATATATATATATATATATATATATATATAAACACAGAATCAACGCAGCAGCTCTTGAGCCTCTATTTAAAAGTTTTAGACAGCAAAAACTAAACAAACCAGATTATGCACACGCACCATTAGTGATCTCGATGAAAAGCCATCTGGGACAAAAACTCATTGTGCTGCTTTAGAGCAAGCCAGAATCTCATGGGATAGAAAAAAGGCAAGCATGTCATTCTGAAATGCCTCGCTTAATAACCAACTTCCCGAAAATGCAGTGTAGTGACTTTTATACAGACTATACAGTATTATATATATATTTTTATATTTTAACATGTTACATATTGTAAGGTCTTGCTGTAAAATAAAGGCACACACACAGGGGCCACGGCCATGCCCCCTACCCCTGCTGCTATGCTGTCTCTGCCTGCGTTCAGAGCAGGCAGAGAAAACAAACGAATATCCAAACGAATATTTAAATTATGAGCGAATATCCGAACATAAAAATCGTGTTTGTTCCAGTACTAGTATGTATATGTCAGCAAGGGAGATGTTTGGAAATGAGGGAATGACAAGTCATGTTACACTAGAACTGCTGTATTTTGAAAATAAAATAATTTAGCTCACCAGTGGTGGAAACTGAGCATTGCTTGAAAGAGAACATAAATCTGATTTACTAACTCTTGTAGTACTCATTTTAGGTTACCCTCCTTCAGCTTCAACATCTTTTCCATTGTTATTTTGTAAGAATAATATTATTTACTTTCTGAATTACCTTTTATCTGTTGGTACACCTACATTAGTGTTTTTATTTTTATTTTTTAAAGCCAAAGTACATTTCTCTGTTGAAGTAGTGAGGGGGATAAAGCAGTAAGGGAGAAAATTACAGGAGTGATAAACAATGCATAAAAATCAATGTTATTAACTGTCATTAACTTTAACATTACCGTGCCTGCTTTTGTTGTCATGAAAATATTTTGGCTTTGCACTTATTTACATGAATTCGACATATACAACCCAAATTGCTGTATCAGCGAGACAATTGAATTGACTTTGAACTACAGCACAGGGAGATTAGGAACCAGATCTGAAATATCTACATATCCCACATAATAAAGTATAAAAAGTATATTTGAAAAAAGGATTTCCAAAACAAGTAAGTGGGACAATGTTAACTTTCCTAGTGCTAATAAAAGGTAATAGATAAAACAGTACATGGATATGAAAGCATCAATTAACTCTTTTCCCTTTTCAATTGATCTAAATGGTGGATCTCAATAACCCTGCTGTATAAATCAATAGAATAGGTCAATTTTTGTACTAAAGTTTAAAAACAATTTATATTGTATCTTTAGTGTATTTTTTTTTTCTGTGGCTGTATGTAGGTGAAGATGCTCTTTTATTGACAGGACAATTGAACAACAAGATAAAAAATAATAAAATATAGGTTTAATTTCAGTGTATAGTATACATATTTGGTATTGCCTTTCATTTTATGGAGTTGTAGTAGCCCTATATACACTGTTCAGTACTGAAGAATCTGTTTTAAAAAAAAAAGGCTCTATTTGCTAACAATGTTAAAGTCAACTACTGTTATTTGATTACAGATTGAAGGTCATTGACTTTGTAATTGGTCCCTGACTTCCAGTGCTAGACTGCCTGGCAGAAAGGTGACCTGGCCCTCACTCTAAACTCGTGTTTGTTTGCAAGATTCCTTCTCTGGGGTCCTGTATGGAACTGCATTGCTGGAGGTTGATGGGTCCCTGGAACTTAATTAAATCATAATTTGGCTTTAAAACACAAGTATGGGTGCATAGTCAGTGGCCCCATGCAATAACAATGTGGTTGAGTTAGGCACACTGATAATTCTTTAGAAACCCCCTAAGGAGCTTATTGGTAGCTAGCTCAACAGGGTAACAGTCTGCTAATCAACATGGTCAATTTTATAACACCTACATATAATACAATATCAGGAAGATGGCATGTATTCTATTCAACTCATTGACATTGTATTGAGTAGTAAATTAGTCGATGGCATTTCATGGGTTAACTTATATTAGTTTCATAAAAGATCGATAACAGTTTTTTTTTGGATAATTTTGTCTTAATAATTGAACAATATTAATTATATTCAGAACACCAAGAGCTACTGAGTTACGGAATACACTTTTTAAATTACGTGTTTGTAAATCTGAACCATAAATCCTTTAAACTGAAGAGCATTGTCATTCCCCTTGCAATGAAATGGAATGTCAAGGCATTATAAGAAATTACAGAAAAATAACCCCATTAATCACATAGCTTCCTTCCAGCCTGAAGGTTCTCCAAGCTTGCTGTTTGCTTCAGAAATGTATTATTTAGCTAGCTATGCCTTAAACATTACTGCATTACTGTCTTGAAAACAAATGCTTTCTGCTTTCTAGGAATGAGTGTGTGTGTGTGATTGCTTGCTTTATCAAAAGGCAGAAGAAAACATGGATGGGGTCTAATATACAATAACAGCCCCTTGTTTAAAATGATTTGATCTACTGGAGTAGCTTTTTAATTGGGCACTGTGATTGCAGACGATTCACTTCAGACAGGGCATCTTTTTTTCTTTTGTCAAGTAAACAATCTCATTACTTAAGGGACTGTGCGGGGCACTAACATGTCTTCTGAGCAGATGATCCAGAGTGGTGCTAATGTGGAGGGTTTATACTGGAATACAAACGTATGTTTACTTTTCTGTTTGGACTATGATCTTTAGAGTAGACTGTGTCACAATGAATTCAACATTCCGCCATTCTTGCTACCTAGCTATTTAAATGCTAAGGATGCTTCGCCATCACAAATCAACCATTCCATGGTTCTGTCTTGCGCCTCAGTCAGTTAAAAGCAGAGCAGTTAGATTACAAATTGTTCCGTCTCATTGATGTCAATGTAAGAGTAATCCACAAGCAGTATCAATTGTGGTAAAGAAGCCATTTATACAGAAGCTAGAGATAATCTAGTGTGGTATTTCTTGCTCTGTTACTTAATAATATACATGTACTATGTGTTACCCAGTCGATTGTGATTCCTTATGTACATTTTAAATCTAGCAATACATTATATTTTTTGCCTTAACTATGTCTAAACACTTAATATGGTCTGAAAGGTTAATACAGTGACAGTGACCCTGTGAACAAGATTCACTGCTGTGAAAAGCAAGTCAATTACACATTTTAATTCTGCTTGAGAAAAAATAAAGAGCTACATTGAAATAGGTGTTAAGAGCCCTGACCTCTCCAAATTCATTTAACATATATATAAAAATAATACAATAAACAAAACGACTGAGTCCCAAATTGTAGCCTACAAATTGTGTGTTTAGTAACGGTAACCAACTAGTTTAAGATGAAGTTTCAAAGTAGCACTTTTGTGACTGGAAACTGAGATTCTGAGATCCTTAATACAGTGAAACTTTTTGCCATGGTTTCTTGAACATCTGTTGTTCACAAGTAAACTTCATATTTTGTGGAAGTTTGTATCACTGTGTGATCTGTATAAACATATCACCCGCTTAAATTGAGTGTACATGTGGTGTAATGCACCAAAGTCCATTGAATCATACAGACAGCATCCACATAAAGAAACATTTGAAATGAGTTCCTTGAGTTGGTCTTAGTGTAGGTGTGATAGATCTTCTTAGAACAACCTGCCAGGCCTATTGATATCATGTAGCTCAAATAACAATTGTCTATTTACTCAAACCTTTCTGGTTGCTTAGCAATGTGTGCAGTCATATCTTTTTATTAATAATACAGGATTCATTCTGGTACAGGGTCACATGTTTAAACCCAAGAGACAGATTCTTGCTCAAAAACAAAAAACAGCCAAAGGGATACTGTTCACTGTCTGTCCCTGACTTAAAGAAAAGCAGTATACATCATACATCCTCTGTTAACAGAGTTCGAAGTTCAGTCATGTCTCCTTGTTATGCCTTGTCCCCTTTTGCGGACATACATATGGTGGAGGCGGCATGTACATACAGTACTGTACATGCAGTACGTTTGTCACATTGTAGAGTTTATCTAGCGAACTGCTAATCCAATTGTGATGAAACTTGCTGAGGACTTACTTTAGCACCAGTTATTGATCTATGAGAGTCTGAAGGACAAGGGGTCATTCTATCGGTTCGGTCGTCTGCCTGCACGCCACACTTACATTTCTAGAGAACGTATTGTAATTACATTTTCTAGGGACATTATTTTGTGGAATATACTAGAATCTGGAATACAAGGAATTTCAAAGATAGCATTCCACCTACACAGTAAGATAAATCTCAGGTTAGAAAACAGAACTTTATTATTGAGCATCTACATAGAGATGGTAACACATACTGTCAAATATGTATTGTGTTATCTCTGTCCTGTGCAAATGTTAATGTAAATATTCTGACAGTTAAATGCCAGAAATGTTAACATGCACATTGTTCTCAATTCTAAACTGAGAGTGAGAAATGGGAGTATTACAATTCCTTATTTTGTTTGAAACTGTGATTTACATTTTTACTTTAACTGGAAAGATCCAAAAATGAATCGCCGCAGCGTATGCTATTTATTCCAGGTACTGGCCTTTAGGCAGTTACATAAGAAATCTATGGACACTAAAGATGTCAGCCAGCAGGCATACTGAAACATTTGAACTCCAAGTAGACACAAATACTTTTTGTGAGCCTTAGAGTGAGATCTAAAAGCATGAGTGGGCGTCAGCTAGACAAGGAACGTGATTACTGATCTGCACAACCAGTTAAAGTTTTAGAACTGCAGTCAACTCAAAATGCAGGGGTGGACACATTTTGGTGGGCGATCATGCAGCCTATAACAGAACAAAGAATAGCTGGATGGAGGATTTGCAGTATAAAACTAATGGTGCAGAGCGTGGAACTGGACGTCCAACAAATCTGCTCCTTAAAGTTTAAAATATGTGTCTGTTGATGATGGCTTAATGATGATTAAAGGGTTTAATATGAATGTGTGTATACCCAGTAAAGTCATAAATACATACAAGTGAATTCTGTATAAATTCAAAAGAAAATCGCATGCCAGATTTTACATTATGTAATGTAAACAATCTTTACTCCTCAACTTTTGCTAGGATTGTCTTAATATAAACCTGTGGAAAAGAATGCATAGGAGGCTGTGTGGTCCAGTGGTTAAAGAAAAGGGCTTGTAACCAGATGGTCCCCGGTTCAAATCCCGGCTTAGCCACTGACTCATTGTGTGACCCTGAGCAAGTCACTTAACCTCCTTGTGCTCCGTCTTTCGGGTGAGACGTAATTGTAAGTGACTCTGCAGCTGATGCATAGTTCACACACCCGAGTCTCTGTAAGTCGCCATGGATAAAGGTGTCTGCTAAATAAACAAACAAATAATAAAAAGAAGATTAATAAAGTTGTGAATTAGATTATGATAACAGTGGAAAGTGTGATAGAACTCCAAACCAAGTTTTGTGAAATGTATGTGGGATGTACAGGCATTGTCAAAGTGTCTTGTGGTAGACATACACAGTACTGATCATGTGATGCTGGGGTGGCTGCACCATGATTTATGTAATCTGCATTTATTTTCAACAGTAACATTGTGATTAGACTCTGTGATGTGCTTTCTAGTGTTCAGTACCTGTAAAATGCATAAATTCACATGAGACTGCAATCTATTTGCTTCTGCAAACCAGAAGGGTGGAATTCAATGCAGTATTTTATTAATTGCCCTTGTTTGTTTACTTAGAGAAGACCCATGATATTGGAAATCAATAGAGAAGATTTAATGTCATGTCTGTTCACAGTAGTATTTTTATCTGGCTGATTATGATTTGTATACATTTTTATATAAAGTAAGCATGCCAATTTCTAAAATACATACAGTTCTTTAATGAAATAAATAAAAATAAAAAACATATTGGTAAATGTCAGAAATTATGAAGAAATAATTACTTTTCAGACATTTACTGGTTAATTTTATGATTTAACCAAAGCTTATTGGTAAATGTCCAAAATTATGAAGAAATAGATTGTTTTTTAGACATTTACCAGTTAATCTTATGATTTACCAAAGCATATTGGTAAATGCATGTATGCTATTTTATCATATTAAGAAAACATTTTTTTTTACCTAATGTTATTGCTTTGATTAAATGCTTTCATACCACATATTGAAATTGGCAACATGTAATAACTTTAAAATACTCAGCAGCAACAACAATACCATTAAGTCTGAATTACAAAGCGCACCATTTTAATAAGTTGCATTTAAGAAAAAAAAAAAAAAAAATGTTGTAGAATTACTATATACATAAACCCTGGTGGGCCATCTTAATTGCTTCATCTATTCTGTTTGTTGTCACATCTGTGGTGAATAATACTAGATTAAACATGTTTTGAAAGTTTGTTTCTCTTAGAGTCATTGTATGTATAATGAAGCGTTGAATATGTATATCCCTGCCCAGTCTGCATGTTGTCCTTTGGGACATCCATAAAGTACTCCTCCCCAGAGCCGCCGAGAGCTGTCATGGGCCCCGGGGAAGGACTGGTATGTGCCCCCCCCCCCCCCCCAGCAGACAGGGTACAACATTCATCCGACTTTGTAGTATACTCATCAGCCCAAGGAAGAGCATTATGACGTGTACTGTGTATTGCAATCGCTTGATGATCAACCCAAATGGCAGCTTCAGTGATAAAGACAATAGATGGAATGATACAGTTAAAGCATGAAAGATTGCAATGTTTATATTTGTTTTTACAATTATATACGTCTTGCAGAACGTGTGTTTTTAATGATGTAGCTTCCTATTGCTTTGAAATAAAATTACGACTGGAGTTTGCATACATTTTAGGTTCTGTTGCAGTCACAGACAGTTGACAATGGTTTTGTTTCTGTTTTCTTGCGAAATCATGTTGACGTATAGGTCATTGCAATAACAGAGGTGTTTGCTTGGCTTTACACAAACTTGGTAATTACTGCAAACATGCTTCTAAGCCAAGCAATGATACTTGCAGTCTTAGCAGTGTCTGAGGAAGATCATTTCAACTGATACAGTATTTTGATAATGGGTTTGAAGGGAACTGTCAGAGACACATAGACGTTTCAATATCTCAATTAAAATCTGCAGCAGGATAGTTTACTTTTTCACAACGTAGTTATGTTTAAGTTATTTACAGTATTCAAACTTTTTTTCTTTGGTAAATGAATAAATAATTTTTTTGTACAAACGCCACATGTGTAATTAATTGGACACTTACTTAACATCAAATAACATACATTTTTAGCATTAAACTACATTTTAATGGTGTTGCTATACACTATTTTATTTATCCCATGCCAAAAATAAACCCCTCATCTCTGCTCTTAACTAATAACCCGTATTAGTAGATATATTTGTATTTTAAGCAATATAATCTAATTGTGTTTACCACCAGCTGAAGAAAGTACTTTATTTATTTTACGCAATACCATTTTTTCTAACAAACTGCTGCACCACGTTCTTTTGAGCAAATTATAGATCTTAATAATAGAATAATTCATACTGTGGTATATATTGTGCAACTTGATTGTCTTAAAAAAAACCCAAAAAACATAAAATTGCTATGTTTTTTTTCAGCTTTTTGGTGTAGTAAAATATGAAATGCGTGAAAAGAAGTGTTTTGACAGTGCCTGCACTGGCGCCGCATATACAATCATTACAAAAGCACAGCGGCTCATGTACAGTACTGTAGGTTTTTTTTTTGTATGTGGTGGTGGGAACGCAAATGTCTTGTGCAGGGCTGCTTGTTTTAAAACATTTTCTATATTTAAAAATACATTTCCCTGTCCTCCCCGCCCTCTCGTGGGCCTGCTCCTCCCCCCCTTCTCTTATCTTTCTTATCTTCCTCCTCCTCAGAGTCTTAAATTGTAAGGCCATCCCTGAAAAAATGATTGCACCTCAGTGGCTCTATCCTGCAGAATTAACCTGCAACAATAATTTCAGGCATCAGAAGTTACAATGCATAGTAATGTGTCACACAGTATTAGACTGCTGCATAGCCCTCCCATTCCTCCTAGATCAGTCATCCATATAGTTCACTGTTAGGGTAATTCAAAGCAGATTTAAATAATTCAACCAAACAGGTTCATACTGATAAATATTATATCCTTGAGCACACAATTACCTTATATATTTGGTTTACTACTGAGTCCTCTCTTCCTGAATTAAGTCATATTAACTGCCAATGACATCAGCTGCCACAGAGGATGTTTTTCTACTACATGAATTCTCCACAAGCAACCCTCAGGCCAGAGAAGGCACTTTGAATGGTTTGAGGTTGCCCCCAAAAGGTCAAGAGGTCTTCTGTCTCACTGGTGCCTCATGTTTGGATGTAGAGCCACAAAATTTGATATTCTCATACGAGGTGTCACAAAAACGGCCGGAGTGGGTGGCGTCAGACCAGAAGCAGGAAATAAAACGACAGAGAGGCGTGGTTTGGTGGAGCTGAGCGAATGGTTTCGCTCAGCGTTTAATAAACAGAACAGAAAATAAAAAGGTTGAACAAACAAACACAAACACAAAACAGGACACGGCACTTGAGGCCAAAATAAATAGACAAACAAAACGTACTAAACAGTAAACAGACAAACGAACAAACACGGTGAGTGAAAACAACTATCAATTCAATTTAATTTACTTTATTTTATTTTACTTTACTTTACTTTCTCCTTCTCTCTCTCCCGTTCTCCACTCACCGAACACCCAACCCCGAGTGAAAATAATGTGCATCTATATATACTGTTGTGCTACCCCGTGCTCACATACTATACTTTAAATGCACGTGCAGTGATGTGCAATCCCGTGCCTAAATACAAATATACAATTTAAATCACACGTGAAACACAGACCCGTTTATATCCCGTGTACCAATCTCTATACACGCAACATACAACACATAACACACACATGCACACAGGGGCGGGGCACATTGCCACACGAGGTCTGCTCGTGCCTGCCCTGTCTTCAATCTAATATAACTTACATACATATTATACACATATTATTTTAACAAGCTTGTATATTTCTTGTTGTACTAGGCACACCAATTATGTAATTGTTGTATCAATTGATGCACTGATTTTGGATTCCAAATAATTTAAAATTGTATCTATTTTGAATAAGGGGACGGTTTAGAGACGTGCAATGGCCTTAATGCAGTAAAATAAAAAAGTACAGCAGAATCCCAATAATAAACAGAAGATTGAGCATTATATTACTGTACTAATATTAGGGTGAATATGTGTGCAGTCTGTGTTTGTGTTATTGATTTGGTATCACAAACTATATAGTGAATTGCAATCATACAGTGTTATTTTATTCCAATAAAAATAACTGGTACATATCCATTAAAAAACTGAATGAGGGCAGCACATATTCCAGAGACAAATCCTTGCTTTTATTCATCAAAAAAATTAATAAATAGGTAACACTTCCTGTAAATACAGAGTGTGCTTTATTAACATGGAGTACAGTGTACATGGATCATAATATCTTCATGTGACAAGTTATGATTTAACCAAATCAAGACAAGCATAACTATTGTGTCATTTTTACATCTGAATATTGCTAAACTGTGAGTTATTCCTTATGACAGTGTTTTCACACCAGCACATCAGATATTCCAATCTGCTCAGGGTCGACATTCTTTGTGATTTTCATGTCTGAATTAAGGAAATAGTATTGAATCACAAGTACAATGTAAATCATCATTGTAAAATAGGATTAGGACATTGACAAGCATATCAAAATATCAGTTTGATTTTTAGTGCATCATCGGCTACGGTTTTGTCACGGAAGTCATGGAAATCGTTAATTTGAATAAAATCTTGAAAATGGATGTAAAAGCACATTTGATTAGGTGCTTCCTTTATTTCCATCAGAAATGCAGTATGTCACAGATCTGCGTGTGTATGTAAATTGTTTGGTTGTGTATGCACGCAGCATGTACGTGTAGCTATGTAGGCCAGCGAATGAGATTTGTAGCTGAGCAAGCCTGTAAATGGGTGACAGCTAAAATCCAAAAAAAAATAGTAAGTGAGCTGTTTTCTGTAAAAAAACAGAAGTGGCTTTCTTTACAACATGCTGTTTCAGAATCGTGGAAAACTCTAAAGCCTGGTTCATAATTCGGTCGCAGATGAATGCGATACGTCAGGCGCAGACAGCTATAAAAGCTGCGCATCGGGTTGCAGCCCTTTTGACTTTTGCGCAAAGTGGTCACAACTGTTGTTCATACTTTAAATAGACTGCATTCGCGAAATCTGATAAATTGACATTTGAGTAGATGTGATAAGTTTGTACCTCTTATATAAGAGGTTTAAAAAAAAACCACGTGTAACACATATAAGTAATAGACTTAACCCCCTCAACTAAACACCACATGACCATCATGATAGTAAAAACAGACATAATGAAGCATTCTTACCTTTGTATACGTTAGTGATCAGCAGATTTGTCAGCCGCAGGAAGAGCAGAACATGTGGTTTTCATTAGGGGATGAACCCGATCACGCTGTGTTCAGTCACTACGAATGCTGTACGAAAATGATGGGTGTAGTTAACTCCATTCCTTCATGTTCCATTGGCTCCAACATTTTACTCATGATGAAACAATACGCTTTTCCAATATGACTAGATATGACATTATGCCAATAAACTGAGATCTCCTCATGTGAACACAATCCCTGTCACGCAGAGGGTCAGCAGCGACAAAAGAGAGAGAAAAAAAAACAGTACGGGCGCGAGAGTGAATGCCCTAGAGCTGTGAAGAATTTCCAAGGATAAATATTGGGACTTTCTTCGTATGTATCGGGATGCGGAACATTTGCTAGGACAGGGGTTTTCAACTTTTTTGTACTTGCGGACCCCTTGTCACCAAAACCAGGGACCCCCCCACTTAAAGGGGGTTAATATCTGACCTAGAAAAGTATTCTTACATGCACTGTTGCTTTCTTGGAATGTAATTCAGAACATTAAAAAAGTAGAGAAAGTACTACTGTATATTGTATAAAAATACAGCTGACAAGAATAAGAAAAAAATGCTTAAATTACTGTTACTATTACACAATATCCATAGCAATAATATCATAAAAGTTCCTCAACTTACATTAATGTGATGCTAGAGCTTGGTGTGATGAGCATACATGTTCAATCCTTGGAGACATCGCTAAAGAAAGACTGAGGTGATGTTCTGGTTGAAGTCGAGAGTGGTATTTTGTTTTCAGAGGAGTCAAGGAAGAGAAGCCGGTTTCACACAGGTACGTTGTTTGCAAATGGTAAGATAATTTAAGGCCTTTGCTGCAAGCTCTGAGAATTCATTTTGAATTCTAATACAAAATCTAGCAAAGACATTCCCTTGTGATATATTGGTTACTGTACACACTGTCACTGGAAAGTTCTATGAGTTGGTCCTCTTCCTTCTCTGTCAAACTTGAACCACTGTTCGTATTCTCTGAATAGGAAAACATCCACAATTCGGCAAAATATTCACCAAACTGCTGCTCCAGGGCTGTGAGGGGCACAAATAATGTCATTCACTGCAATGCGCAAGGCCAAATCTGAGTTTTCAGAGTTCCTCCACTGATGGTAACATAGAAATAATCCCCTGTTCCACCCGCTCTCGTCACTTAATTGCCTTCTTACGGAAAGCTTCCTGCTTGTCATACAACTGTATGATATTGGCATTGCAACCTTGCATTGATAGATTGACTTTGTTCAGTTCTCCAAATAAATCTGCAACATATGCCATCTTTAATAACCATTCAGTGTCGCTGAAATTAGCAGCAAGTGCTGACTGTAAATGGTTGTCTAAAAATTCACGTACTTCAGCACGCAATTCAAAATGTGGTTCAGAGCAACACCTCGACATAGCCACCTTACTTCTGAATGAAACAGAAGAGATCGGTGATCGGCTCCCATTTCTTCACACAGCACAGCAAATGTCCCCAATTCCCCTCCAAATGTACTATTGCAAATATCTATTGCTGCAGACAAAACAAGATGTTCTCTGATCGAATACGGTTTCTTGCACTTCGCAATGCGAAGAGCTACTTGATAGGAAGCTTTCAGTGCATTGGAGCTAACAGCTGAAACCTTTCTCATCAATGTTGTCTGCCTTTCCAAAACTTTCATGCAATTTTTAAAATACTCCACCAATTTGTTTTTAAGGGTGGGATGTTTCATTTCCAGATGTCAGATTCATTTTGATGGCTTCATACATTCATTGGATAGCATGGCTGAACAAATAACACATTGAGGTAGTTGTTCTATTTCGGGGCCAACATGTTTTGCAAGAATAAAACCATGTCATATTTTCTCACTACGGACCTCCAGTTGAGAAACGCTGTGCTAGGAAATCGGGACTGTCCCAACCATTTAGGGACTGTAGGCATGTATGCATGAACAGTAGACAAGATTTTAACAATGCAATGTAAGCATAGCTAGAAAGGGCATTCTCAATGGAAAATAATCACATACAATACAAGTTGTGCACGAAAATATTACTGATTTTACATTATTAACAAAATCTTTTTTTGCAATATGATCTTACTTTTAGTACATTTATGTATTTTTAAATGTAACAGTTTAAAGTTATTGAAGCAGGCAGCATCTTGACATTCTGTTTGTCTGATACAGTCTTTCCCCCTTTGTTCTTTCAACACAGTAACCTGTGAATTCTACAACTACAGTTTTTCTCAGATAACAAACCACTAAGATGAAATTACTTCCAGAATGATCTAGCTGTTACTGTATGACAACGTTGTGATGACATCATCAAAACACATTATACAGACTTACATATGTCAGGCTTCAACGTGTAGAATTACAAGTATAATTACATTTTATATTTAAAAAAAACAAAAAACACAATGAATACAATTGTATGCTTTCACTATTGCAATGCTGGAGACTGACAGTCAGAAATATGTAGATGTACAGCTTTGGCCAAAAGGTTTGCATCAACCTATAGAATTAAATAATTTGGCTTTTTAAAGTCGAATGAAACCTGTTGAAATATATTACGATAACATATTGAATTACATACCATTTGGTGTTTTCCATATACTTAATCAAAAACTCACAAATGAAAAAATGTAAAATTTGAAAATTTAACATGAAATACTGTACTTGTGCATAAATAAGTGCATTAAATCAAAGCCACGTTGCAGGATTAATCAACGTTGAGTAAGTGCTGAATGTGTAAATAAGAAGTATGACAAATGTCTATTGCAGCAGGATGATGGTATCAAGGTCAAACTGGAGAAAATACAAAGATACTCTTTAACAGGAGAAGGTATTGGGAATGAAATATATTTCTTCATGCATAGCAAGCCTTGGCTAAAAAAAAAAGAATGGAGAATGCTTTTTATTGACTCTGCTATGCATGTGACTGTGAGTTCAGCATCCCTGACACTTCTCTGAAAACCTAGAAGTCTATAAGATTGAGATTTCACAGTACAGAAATGTGACTGAAAATGGAAGGGTGGGGTGAATACACGTGTAGCCTTTGGTTATACAGTGAAATACAAAGTGCCCGTTTATGATTTGTTTGGTGGGTTCTTCAGAGAATGAATAACACAGCAAAAAGGTAATCTATAGATAATGGGTACATGCGTATTTAAAGTTAGCATAATCATTGTGCTCAATTACCTGTTCTACTTCTACTTCACAAAGCAAAGCAACATGATGTCATCAGAACAATCTACTACAAGCAAAACCAATACTGATTGTGGATTTTGATAGTACATAAAGATAGAAGAAATCAATACACTTTAAGAATAAGCAATAATGGAAGGAATATGCTAACTTGGAGTTAATTAATCTTGCACATTATATGACCTGTGGAGGGCCGAGTGGTGGGAGTAGAGAAAGTATTTTAAATTCCTGTAAGCTGAACAGTGAATAGTATAATTTCATAAGATTAAACCCTGGATCATGCCCCACCACCATCATAATAGTGCGTGGTAACCTGAATTAATTCAGTGGGAATAGTACTGCAGACTTTTTGCATCAATAAATACATATTGCTGCTTTTCACGTTTCATGCCAGCCGTTTTTTTTTTTTTTTTTGCAACCATGGAAACTACTGCAGTGGAGTGAAAGGTAAAAGTAAAAACGAAAAGTAAAATTAAAAAGAAATGAAAGAGCAAGGTAATTTATTATAAAGCTGTACAACAATGCTGTACAATAAACAGAAAACATGTATTATATCTTTATATGTACCACAGAGCTGCCACTTATGTTTTTTTTAGAGTGCTTTCTTGTGTATTCTTTGTTATAACTGTACAATATCAACAGCTCGAAGAAAAATCGATATTGGGGCTCCCTTTCAATTCGAAGACGACCAAGAGACAATACTTTTGGGGTATGCCTGCCACGGGTCAGGTATTTACTGAGCATTTTATGTCAGAGTTGACGTCCTCAGTCCCGCCTACCGAGGGATTAAGTAGTCACTCTGCGGAGATCACTTTCTATTTTGCTTCTCATAATCAGGTAGGTAAAGTAAGTATACTAACCTCTCCAGTTGCTGTGATTGAATCTATGTGAAAGAGCTCTCACTGCGAGATTTCCTGTAGTTCCCCTGCAATTTTATTGCTGGCAGTCGGCTTCTGAAGACTGAGCTATAAACACTGTGCAACTGCGCTCCGTTTTAATTTTTTTTCTTTTCAACAGTCTACATCGGCAGACGACCGTAGTCTGCTTTCTTAACCCTACAGCATTGCGGTTTTGTGTTGTCTTTTTTTCCTCTGCAAAAAAAAAGAAAAAAGAAAAGAGACGCGTGATTCCTCTGCTGCGCCCGCTGTTGAGTCGAGGCCGCTGGATTGACTCGCCCGCCCACTCGGTGTGCGTGGCCCAGAAATAAATTTAAAAAATGTACAAAATTTAAATATAATAAACCCTACCCCTTCAGCTTCGGCTGTGTGTGTGTGTGTGTGAGTGTGTATTTTCTTTCACTGACTTGCAGTTTAAAAAACAAACAAACATGTGCTTCCTCCACTGGGCCTGGTTCTACTAGCCCCACTGTAGAGTAGACTCCACGGATACAACGACCCACCCATTTCTCTCTCTTTCTTTTTCTCTTGCTTCTTACTGTCTGTAGGCTGTGCTCCACTCTGCTGTAAGCTATGCGCTGCTCCAGTTGTGTGATTGCACGCAAACCAGACCAAACTGTCTGTGGACAGTGCTCCACACCGCTGCAAGCTACGTGCTGCCGCGGTTGTGTGACCTTGGTGCTTCAGCGCCCTCGATGTCTCGGTACCCCAGAGCCTTGGTGCTTCGGCGTCCTTGGTGCTCAGATGCTCTCTGCATTGGTACCCTCTGTGCCCTCGGTACCTCAGTCCCTCAGAGCCTCGGCGCCCTCAGTGACCCAGAGCCTTGGTGCCTTGGTGCCTTGGTGCTTTGGTGCCCCAGAGAGGATGAAACGCTGGCGTTCGCCCGTGACACAAACTGTGACCCGGATGGTTCCGATCCCCACTGTCTTGGCCCTCAGGCAAGAAGTAAATACATTACTTCTCAAACAAGCCATTCGCCTCGTAGAATCCACCTCTCAAGAGGAGGGGTTTTACTCAAGGTATTTTCTGGTGCCAAAAAAGGACGGTGGCCTTCGCCCCATCCTATACCTGAGACACCTCAATGGGTTCTTGAGGGAGAGGAGGTTGTCTCTGTTCATGTCTCTGTTCATCCCACGCACAGGAAATATCTCCACTTTGCCTTTCAGGGAAGCGCCTTTGAGTTTTCCTTGCAGCCATTCAGCCTCTCCTTAGCCCCCTGAACGTTCTCAAAGTGCATGGATGCCATCCTAGCCCCCTTGCAGCTGCAGGGGATCAGGGTGTTGAACTACCTGGACAACTGGTTGATCTGCTCCCAGTTGCAGGAAGGAGCAGTGGGCCACACGGCGATTGTGACAGAGCATCTGGCGAGACTTGGTCTCACCCTCAACGATGCCAAAATCAATTAATACCAGTACAAAGTACGGTTTACTTGGGTCTCCGGCTGGACTCCCTTACAAAGAGAGCACTCCAAATTACGCAACAGGTGTCACAGCCTAATGCTTACCCCCAGGTAACCTAGGCTAATTCTCATCCCTGCGAATTTTAACTTCGGCTAATTCTCATCCCCGTTATGAGAATTAGCCTAGGGGTGAGAATGAACCTGGGCTAAAATTCATCAAACTGCCCCTTCCTGTCTCCAATTCCTCGTGTCTCCTTATATTCCCTTTTGCCCTCTCTATAACCCTCTACTGGCCAATTTGTTCGTTCCCTTGTCCCTCTGTGGTGGAACCAGCTACCGGTTAACCACAGGACTGTTCAATCTTTTACTGCTTTCCACCTTCTCTTCTCAAAAACCACTTATTCAATCTTTATTTGTAAATTCCTATGTATTTTCCTTTATGTAAATTTATTTTGTATATGTTGTATGTATGTGTTTGCTTTTGCATTTTTATTGCTTGTAATTTATATGCTTTTATATTTTGTTTAATTTTCTGTAAGTCACTTTGGATAAAAGTGTCTGCTAAATAATTAAGTAATAATAAAAAAATTCAGCGTACGGGCGTCCAGAGAGTTACGTCTTCGGAATGTAGATAAATGAACTAGATAAATGATAAATTAACCAGACACAACAGCCAGAATTCATATACATCAGTTTACTTTCATGAGTTTGATTTTATCAGGTTCCTGTTCTTGTGCTTTTTATATATTCATTTACATTTTGTTTAAATAAGTAGCTAATCAGATTTGTAACCAATATGTGTGTAATGCATTTTACCGGTAGATAGCTGCTTTTTAACAATGTGGGCAAATCATATAAAGCTATTTCATGTTTTAACTATTTCAACACTGCAGACCGATATACAGGTCTAGGAAAATAACATAGCAGTCAACTGATCGCATATACAATATGTATATCTATGGCTGTTTTCTTTTTGTTCCAGTATGGATACTGTTTATTTAATTATCCTAGGGTAGTGTAACACCTTAGTGCTGAAAGACTTACTGAAATTGTACCTTTGTTGTTGGTCGTATTAGTGGGCATTTACTGTAGAAATGTTCTGAAAACTTATTAAGAATGGATTTGATGTATAACAGTTTTACCCAAATTAGTAGGTTTTATTGTTCTACATAGCCTACACCCAATTGTTTTTAAATTAAGCTTTATCATCACTCAACACTCTTAAAACCAGGCATCAGGGAGATTTTTGTTTTTTGTTTTGTTTTTTTAAACTTCTAACACATAATTTTGTTAACTTGAAAGTTGAACAAAAGTTCATATGCAATTTTGCACAGTGAAATATCTTATACAAATTTTAAACACAACAGCTGTGTTCATTTAATTTTAGTTTAATAAGGTAATATAATGCATTTACTTGTAAAACAAATGCTGTCTTTGAATTTCTTGTTTGTACCTTGTGTGGTATAACTTAGCATGTGTTGATTAAAGTTATTTATCATATAAAACACTCACAATAACAGCACAATATACAGGATCAGCTACATTAGCAATGTATGTATTTATATTACAACTGCTACAGAAGCAAAAATGAGGTTGCTCTGGGTTGTCAGAGCTTATTAACCCCAAAATGTTCTCCTTGGCTCCACTCCCCAGAGACTAAGCCCCCCTTAAGAATTATTTCTGGAGCCCCCTGTATATATGAAATAATTTTGAATTTACAACTATAAAACACATTTTAAAAAATCTAAATCTTTTTGTTTTTGGTATGTACGATCAAAGCAAAACTGAACATTCATAAAATAACCATAAAAATGCAGTATATCCACCATAATGAAATATGTATTTAATGTCAGCCCCATTTTATCAACGGGGACACAAAATGCAAGATGTAGCGTTTTTACAGTACTGCATTTTTACTCACATTTTCCTATCCTAGTTTTCTTTTACACATGTGAATCACAGGCCCTAGGTGTGGACAGGAGCTTTTTATTTTCATTTTGTTTAAAACTAGAGCTCAGATCTTATAAATCATGGGAGAGCAGTCAGTGCCAATAATACATTGTGCAAAGCTGGCTGGTTACAGCTTGCCCAGCTCTAAATGGTGTGCTTCCAAATCTGGAAATACGATTTGAGAGCATCTGTTTCAGTGCATTACCAAAGGTTCAAGCAATAATTATTTTGGGCTTCATTTGTCAAAAAGAGAGAATACCTGGAGTGGAACAGGGAATCAGTTGACATTTTTCTTACAGTAGAGAACTGTAGTAAAAAAAAAAATACATATCTCAAGTACCTTGTCAATATTCACCATGACCTTCTTAGTACTGTAAGGAGAATAAATAATTTAAAGTCCCTCACAAGAGACATAAATCTTAAATTATACTTTAGCATGTGTGTATTAATAATCAGGCTGTAGCTACTGGAGGGCAGGCATATGACAAATTGAATATATAACCAGTAAACCTCTATATCGATCATCTATTTTGTTACATAATGAGGGAGGTCATTGCCTGTAAAGTCAACCGTTTACAATTAGACTAGGCACTACATACATTTCTCATTAATGTAGAGACTCATACTGTATAAACAGCATGACTTGCTGCTGTACAGATTAGCTGTTCAATATTTCTGACAAATGTCTTGGGTTTGCCCACAGAAATCATTTATGATACCCATACATGCAAAGTAAAAAACTATAAAACAGCAGCTGTTTTCAATGGTAAGAGTAAGTACATTACACTGCCAAATTGTCCATATTTTTATGGTATTTTTTTTTTTCGTTGCCAATTATTTTTTTATTATTCTCTCCCAATTTGGAATGGCCAATTATTTTATTATGCTCAGCTCACCGCTACCACCCCTGCGCTGACTCGGGAGGGTGAAGACGAACACACGCGGTCCTCCGAAGCGTGTGCCATCAGCCGACCGACCGCTTTTTTTCACACTGCAGACTCACCATGCGGCCACCCAAGAGCTACAGCGTCGGAGGACAATGCAGCTCTCGGGCAGCTTACAGGCAAGCCTGCAGGCGCTCAGCCAGACTGCAGGGGTCGCTGGTGTGCGGTGAGCCGAGGACACCCTGGCTGACATAGCCCTCCCTTCCCCTGGCCACCCCCCTGGAAGCTCCCATCCTCGGTAGGCAAAGGAATAGCCTGGACTCGAACTCGTGACGTTTAGACTATAGGGAACATCCTGCACTCCACGTGAAGCGCCTTTACTGGATGCGCCACTCGGGAGCCCCATGGTATGTTTTTTTTTTAAACAGTAACATTACAAATAATGTTATCATGCACAACAGTTTTTTTGTTTTTTCTTCTAGCCTATGCAGCTGCCATTAACTAGAAAACTAGCAATACATATTAACACCCTGGGGTCAATCGTCTAGCAGGTGTTGCCAACTCCTTGCTATTGCTGTTTAAATAAAAATATGCATCTTATTATGAATAATATTTAAACTGTCTGTAAACAATAAATATAGTGTTAAATTAACCTAACTACTGCTTTTATATAAAGCCAACCACTGGATAATAAGCCGGAAATCCACAAAAGATTTCAAATAAAGAAATCTTCTATATAATGTCAACAGCACAGCCCTACAATATTTATGTAATTAATTAAAGAAACACCAAAAAAACATGCATATGCCATTCCTCTGAATATGTAACAGGCACGTGTTATGTGGTGCACTTTAAACTACTCCTTGAAATAAGGCTGGCTCTTTTGTACACTAGTTAAGACGCTCATGTGTGGAGTCTGTGGTTGCTGGGTTTTTTTCATTGGTTTTTCAAACACACATCAAGTGTCAGTTTTGTACTGTCATTATATGAAGTACAATTAAAGATGACAATTAAGATATATAGATAAGACACGTCTGCTGTGTTTTAGAAAAAATAAAAAAAACCTATTATACAGGCTGGTTTTGCTAAGCTCACAAGCTCTATCGGTCAGTACAATGCAAATTCCATTTGGTGAAAAGTCAACCCCCCCTTTATTTCTTGCTTTCTGTTACAAAATATCTGTGCGCTGTGAATAATACATTTTCAGTATACCTGTAACATGTAAGCTACTGTTTCCATGAAAAAAGACATGTCGGTTCTATGGTTCACATCCCTGGCTATGTCATTTTATCAGTATGATCATCATGACCCACTATGTAAATGAATGCATACAACTTGATGGCTATTATTTGATTTATGAAGGTCAAACATAACAAATGAATGAGTATAGAATATAATTAAATCCTAAGTGACTTGTACATCACTTGTAAATACTGTATGATATACAGTATAGCAGCCATCCTGAAAAGTCACTTGAAACTAATGTTTTATAGAAGGTTGTGAACATGTGGGTTGCAGTGCGTAGGTGTAGGGGTGATGCAGGTGCTCCAGACAATGACAAACACAAAGTTCACGGTTCAAGTTATTTTTCTTTTGTGGTCTCCTTGACCGTTTAAATAATAATGCTGGCTCTACCCAACTATGGGTATTGCCAGCGTATAAACCAAGGGGTTGCAGTCCCTAAATAATAATGCAAAAATACAGACACACAACACAGATACAGACACGTCTCCGGACAGTGCATACTCTAGGTGCAGGTGCGGTGCTAGAAACAGTGGTGCTTGCTTGTGTACAGGTGCAGTGAAGTCCGGGTTTATTACTGGCTTGAAGTGGCAGCTCCCAGATTCGTATTAGCTGCCTGGCAAAGACAAACGTACAGTTTTGAAAAACAAACAAAACACTTCACTAACGATTTTACAGTCCTCGTTTCCTCCTATTAACCACAACAAAGGAACCGATTATGGCATCACATCCCCCTAAAGTACCCTAAGCCCCGCCCCCTCCAATAGCTAGTTCAATCACGTCTCCACCAATTCATGACTGAAACTTCACTCACCATACTAGGGTGATAACTCCTGGTACCGTGACGCCACCCCCTTCCTGAATGGCCGGCTTCTGACTGCCCCTGGAATGAACTACCCAACCATTCAGTACGAGGCACGCAGTTCCTGTTGTACAGTGCCCTCCCCAGGTCGAGAGGGAGATTGTTGATTCAGATTCATTCGCTCTCTGTCACAAAAATTCACTATAATTTAGAAACAGTCACCTACTGTAAAGACATTGCATGTCTTGCTCAAGGTCACTTTAAGGATTATTTAAGAGATAAATATCTTTCCAAAACTCATTAAATGTATCAATGGGCTTAATTGCTTGCTATGCACTTTTATGCATCAGTCTTTATAAATAAGATACATGGAGATATTAGTTATAGCTAAAGCCCCATATTGAGTAATGATACATATCATTGGTGTGTTCCCTGTAGCTCTGTCTTTGCTAATACAGTAACTATTATTAAGTATTAATGTCCTGTATGTATAACTATATAAAATACATTTATGGCCATTGCATTTTTAAAAAAATTAACAGTACTATAAATTCCATTAAAACATTAAGCTACAATGATACAATTCTTCCAATATTAGTTGACTGGCGTGTATTAATTGTTCTTTGCATGTAAAATAAAAAAATAAAATCAATTGATAACAATTCTGTAGCAATACCCTCCTTTAAATGAACTAGTCTTAAACATTTTGATGGTTTGATGTTTTACGTAAGCCTAAACTGTGGTCATTCTTTTGTTTGTTTGATTTTTTAAGATAGATGTGTGAAACACAAAGACTAATACATTCCTGCTAAGTAGATGAAAATTGACAATAAGTGTAATGAGGAAATATATTACTCCCATAGTGGAAGTAAAAAATGGTTATCGTTTGATACACATACAAATAAAATGTTGTTTACCAAAGGTTTTTACAAATGGTAGGGAACAAAGCACCATTAAAATAACTTTAATTGCCTCTTTAATTGCCTCTGGACCAATTGAATGTCAGATATGGTTCACTTGTAAGTCTAGCCACTAGACGGTATTGGATTTTACATGCCCCGTACTTGAATAAGAGCAGAAAATGCTTCAATTAATCAGCATTAGGTTAGTGCATTCATTCATAATTATACTGTATCACACAATCTAGTACATGGACTGCTTTGTTATAAACAACCTGCAATGGATCTCCTCCTAGTGGCTTGTCGTGTTTGTGCCTTGTAAGGGCAGGCACAGAATACTGCTGCTCCTGGTGGATTATATATTCATGCTCTGGGCTCGAGGGAATTGAGTCAAAGCAACCCAATAGACTTTTTAAGAAGAACAAAAAAAACAGTCATGACAATAATTATAAGAGGATAACAGCCTCCTTTGAAGAGACTAGGTTTATTAAGAATACACACTATCTTAGCTTAAAACACAATCCTATCCTTTATGAGCGCAATCCTATTCTAAAACCTTAGTACTATGTTGTTCAGGCATATCAAAACAATCTTATCCACCTATTTAAAACTAAGTGTCAGCATGTTCTGCCTATATAAGACATCTATTTTTCAGGCAGAGAATAGTGCTTACCCTCGTCCTGAGGGGTAATTGATTCAGAGCGGTCAGGTGATGTCAAGCAGGTAAGAGAGTTTTCAGACAGAGTCTCTATTCAGGATTCAGGCTGCAAAGGTTGGGTTCAGCAAGTCACAAACGGGTTGAGATCGGAGATTGAGAACAATTTAGTGGGGTCTGACTAGTATTTATTTCTGTCTGAAAGCTTCCAACTCATTGATGTCACTGCATCCGCTCATGCTATGTGATTGCAATGTGTTTGAAAGCTGTTAAACCTATAATTAGTATTCAGCGTTTCCGGTTTATTCCGAATTTTACCGAAAAATTACAGGATTTTTTTTTTTTAACTGGACGTCAGTTTTTACTGATTTATACCCGATGTTTGTCTATTATGCAATATTTTCCCAGTACTGTTTTCTAGGACATACATAATAGTTTGATTAAAATGCTATTTTATTTTGACTCTGACATCATAATAAGCAGCCCTACACTGTATCCTAGGATACAGCAGACGTTTAGACGTCAGAGGATTAAATAACGTTCAAACGTGATTCTCTGTCACTTCACAAACATATTATCACCTGATTATTGTGGCAATTGCTGGGCGTAGTAACTACTAGCTTGATCAGAAACTAAACTGAAATACTTACACTAAAATATAATATTTTCAGTGGATGAGGAATGGGGAGAAAACATAAATCAGTTTATGAATATTCAAAAAAAAACAAATGTTTCACTGTATACAAAAAGCAAAAATAGCAGAAGTGTGTCAGATGAGGCAGTGGATGCATAGCGCTGCAAATACTGCTGCATTGAGGTACATGTTCACACTGACAATAAAAGAACATACTGAAAAAAAAGCGATACATTAAACTAAAACAAGAAAGTGAACTGAGAGACAACAATCCATTCATGCGGCTTTTACACATGCTTTAATAAAAAGAGAGCGCAGAATGACTGTGTTAATGAGTTTGTCAGAGCGCTGTGCTTTGCTGGACAGCCACTGTTTATTGCAGAGAGGTATGTATTGGTGACTTCATGCGACAGTACTGTCTGTCCATCATTTAAAACACTGCATAATGGCGACAATCTAATCACTACCTATAATGCATTACTGAAATCGTGCTAAAAAAAACATAATGTGTTAGCTTGGTTGATATGAATAATATATTTTTCAACACCTTAACAAGAATAATAATTTTAGCAAGCTGACACTTCTAAATGTTTCTAATTACTTTTACTATCTTAGTTAAACATCCTGTCTTGATCTTTGCACCAGGACAGTTAGCAAAAAAGTATGTTATGTGGTAATTCTCAGAAAAACATCACCAGACCGCAACAATAAGGTTGTTATGTTGTAAGTCCAAGAAACACCATGGTTTTAGTTAACAGAAGGTTCGTTATGTTGTACTTTTTTAGCAAAATCTCACCCGATCAGTTCACAAAAAGTTCACAGCTGTTATTTGGAGGAAACGCAGGCCTCTTTTCGAGTCAAGCTGGACTCCATCTTCTTCTGTCTTCTCTGACTGAGATCTCTACCTTGTTCATTCAATCAGGACGAAAGTCTTGCTTGGGATCCCTTCTCCAGGGAAGGTAGCAGAACTGGCTCGGGCACCCAATATTTAGCATCACAGGTATGCCGAACCAATTCTGACTGACCCCTGTAATGTATTGAAACTTCCTCTGTGTGCTCCCTACATTTTATACATTCTGGAATTTCAACTCCTGTCCATTCTGTGTGATTTTGCACTTGACAAGTTACTCTCACTGTTTATTTTCCATTAGGGATATGGATCAGTTTTCCTGAGCTAATTCTAGCACAGGCATGTTCCCATCTACGAAAAACAGGCTTTACAATCTCCTTTAGAGTTTCCTTTTCTTTTCTGACATGTCACAGTTACAATATGTGTGTCTCGGTGGGGCCCTCATCTTCCTGGAATATATTATCCTTAGCCCAAACTGAGTATCCCGCAAGACAGTTATGAAAAGTCCCACACTTGTCCATTTCCATTTGTTCACACAGGTATATCATTCTAGGCAATCCATGAGCTATTTTAATGCTCTGGACAGAATATTGGCTCACTTCCATGTCTCCAGACTGCCACACTTTAGAATCATAATTAGAGCCAGTTAGTATTTCCACCACTAAATTAGACATAGATCCTGCCTGAACATCCGACCAAGCCTAAGGACCTTAACTAGCTTCGTGACAGGCTGTTGAGTTAAGAACACTGACATCAGCATAAGACATGTACTTGCCTCTTAACTACAGAGCGTGTTCTTTAGTTGAATGGTAAGATGTTCATCTTTGCACCGTATGGTTTGCGGTTTGTGTCAAACTCTTGCCTTTCCATTAAAATCAATGGGCTGAGCTGCCAATTCATTGCAAGTCTATAAAATACTCTTATGAATAACATTAATAAGTTCTAGTTTGTTAGGGAATCTACAAGTTAATGTAAAATTGTGTGGATACATGAATTTGAATACTTTACTTTATTAGTACTACTTGACCATATACAATGAACTGCACAAGAAGTCACACGTTATATTAATTACTTAATATATTACTTGATTGTGTGTTAATTTGTCATTTAAAATAGGACGTGTGGCAATGTTTGTGATGTTTATTTACACTAGTACAGTATGTAGAGGAGAGTGGCATTTGATTCGAGTACTCGGAAATTGTAATGCTAAAGTACTCGTCTGGAGCAGCAATGGATCTCAAAAATCCCACCGCTGCTATCAAAAACTGCAAACTTTTAAATCTCTGAGGCAGACTTTTTAATATCAGTCACAGTGCTCTTTAAAATTCCAAAATATTGTGCTATTTTATCCCTGGTAATGACCTTTTCCAGAAGTGAAAGTATTTCCAACTTTTTTTTCAATTGTAAGCATAACTCGCTTTCGCGTTCCTGTAGCCATTTTGTATTAGCACTGTACAGTGGGTGATGTTCGTCTCTTTTTAATTTTTTTTTTTTCTAAACCATATAATTCATACTTGCCAACATTTGGAAACTGTTCAGCGGGACGGTTGTCTCCGGGGGTGGGGGCGGGGTCATAAGCATCATACACATGGGAGGAGTCATACGCAAAAAACACTCATTATCAATATAATAGACGTAACCGCCCCCAACTCAACACAACATGACCATCATGACAGTAAAAATAGACATAATGGTCTAATTAGGTCTTAGGTACAATTCATTAATATAGTTTTTCAAAGTTCTCAACAAACAGGATTTAAGAATAAAAGACAAAGAGTAGTACCATATTTATCAGTTTAATTCTGGAAACTATTTTGATTTGAACGTATATAAAGCACACATTTATTTTGCCTGTTTTGGATTGATTATAATGCTATATATCTTGCTGGTAGGAATATTTGCAGTGTGTGTTATTGCCTACTAAGGAAAGGAAAAGAGCAATGTCTTGGCTAGATGTATGAATTAACATTTGAGGTTGAAGATTTACATTTAACAGCCAACACTTAACCACTCAATAGTAATTGGGTATTTAACATGTTGGCAGATTAATTCAGTCAGGGCTGCCTTAATGGACATCATTAGTTGTCAGTGATTATACAAAAAAGTTATCTCACAGTGCATAGATAAATTGTATTCTTAAAGGGTTTTAAGAGCACCTTTGTGGTTATAATCACACAGTTTATGTGTGCAACAAACCAACCTTTATGCAGCTCAGTATTACAATTCAGTAATAATGTGGTCTGGACCAGACATTGAAATATGTATTTATTTACACTTAGCACTTGGAATAAACTCCTACATTTAGGGCTTGGTTCACTTTGCAAAATGATTACTTGTTATTTGTTCATCCTTACCTTTTGACAGAAGACACGTTTTTTCCAATTATTGTATAGTAAAAATATTTTGACCATAATATTTATCGTATAGCATTCGGGAACTACCCTGGATTACATCAACCAACTGTCCATGGTTATTTAGGATGCTCTAAAGCTCTAAAATGCTATAAAAATATAGCTGTCTTCTTGCGGTATAGGTTAATCAAAACAACCTCATAGTTTCTTATAAGTGTTTGAAGTTATTGAAGAAAATTTTCTCATTACAGCAAATATACAATAAGCACTTTAGATACCGGTAGCTTACATCATAAAGTTATATCTTCAAATGATAGTAAAACATGAATAATATTGAAAACAATTTGCATTCAAGTTTATATTTAAGTGTGGATTGTGGAATGTTTGTGCTTCTGGAAGAGTTTTCATCAGCAGTATGCATTCTTTCTTACCTGGACAGAAGAAAAAGAAAAGCATATGGCTTCTCATTTTATGCTGAAGTTACTTGAAAAAGAGATTTCAATCTCAACGGGACTTTCCTGGTTAAATACAGGTGAAATAAAAAATAAAAAAAAATAAAAACAAAAGCCATCCATCTGACAATCTCATTGCTGATGAAGTCAAACCTCAGAGTTCTGAACCCTTTGGGAATAGAGGCTGTTCGTAAATCTGAAATATCTGTAACTCTGAAAATGAGTTTTCAATAGTTTTAATAAATATGTACACCTGGAGTGCGTTCATATAAGCAGAAGGCCCCCAGGGCGTTATGTGGCTTTTCCTATTGAACGATGTGTACGCCGCGAGCGCTTCCTAACAGTAGCGAGTCAAGCTCTGAGCTGCCTGGAGGTTGAAAATGGCCGACCTGCATTATCATAAATTAGCAGTGATCGAACGGTCTGTTAGGAGCGAGCAGTTTCACAGTAGCAGGCAAGAAATCGGAGTGTATTTAAACAGTTGCTTTAAGCAAATTTAGCAATTTGTGTATATATTTTTGTTAAATGTAATTACTGCTACTGTATTTTTGTAATGTAAAGTTACTGACCCCTTTTTTCTTTTTTTTTTGGTTAGCATCTTGAGACGTCAGTCATATTTGTCAGGTTATAAATAGTCCATGTTTACTTTTCTTACACAATCGTCACTTTAAAACAGATCTCACAATCAGTTTTAAAAAGCCAAAATCACAACAAACATATTACTTACCACACATTTGTTGGTCATACAAATCCATATTTGAAAAAAATCAATTTGCAGCCACCGCACTGATAATGCAGGTTGGCCATTTTCAACCTCCAGGCAGCTCAGTTCGTAAGTTTGCTGTTCATAAGTTTCTGCTGTATAATTTTTATATTTTTATAAATATAAAGTACATTTGATTCATTCCTTCATATATGTTTTTTTTCTGTAATCAGCAGCAAAGGGTCATGTTGACAAACTTACACACAGATGGGAGGATTGCAAGGATACAGATTTATACAGTACTTCTACAGTGATGTGTGTATGAAATGGCAGTTTTTTCCTCTTTATGCACTGTGAAGCTATATTTCAAACAACATTTTATGTAGCTTGTGGGTTTCATAATCTCAGAATATTAAAAAGTGGTAATGGAAAAGTCTAGTTGTATATTGATTGATGTTCATTTATCCGTTTGTCATTCATGTATAACCTTCCATCAAATAGATAATACATTATATTCATTATTAAAGGGTATGAGTGTGTATTTTTGATATGCACTTATCCCCTTTTCTTATTTGAACTATTCTGATTAGCTATTTTGTTTCTGCTAGATATTTTATTTATGTAAAAGCCCTTCTTCACATACAAATGCACAGCTAAAATAAATATTTCTTAATCATTTAAACCTTTTGTGTACATGTAAAAAAAAATACTTTATTTTTTTTTGTACACTGCAGTTATACCTCCTTTCAAACCTATATATGTGTGTGTGTAGAGAGAGAGAGAGAGAGAGAGAGAATTTCTGGCCTGTGATTGGTTAAAACCTCATCATAGGAGCAAAAATATAGTCTCCGTCTGTCATGTGATTGGTTCACATGACTGCCAGTCCCTCCCCTTTTCAAAGTAATGCCCTCCACCTCCACTCCTAAACAACAAGATAAAATGGCTGAAAGAAAAAACTGCTGACCGGTGATTCTGTGACTTAACAAAAAAATGAATTACAAAACATACTACAAAAGAAAAAAAAAACTTGCGGTATGAACTTCAAAAACATTTTCTGTTATTTATTTATATTATTTACTTATGCTGTATCAGCTGTATTTTAACAAAATACTGTAAAGCCATAAATATTTGAATATATGCGAATCACACTGATAAAACCTACAGTGTTTCTCTGTTATAACATGGTTGTCGGGGTCCACAATTGTGTTTATTATTTGTTTCTTATTATTTGTGTTTTGCCTTATAATTAATATTTTTGTTACCAAAATGATTTACAATGGCTAAATTAATATTGTAGCATACCGTGTAAAATGAAGGAAGGAGACACACACAATTTGCAGTTACTCAAATCCACGGTTTATTGGGACGATCATTCCTTGCCCCTGTCAGCCTGGGCCACACCACAAACAACAGTCTTGCACATTCACACAGCAGCTTGTCTGACTCAGCTGTCAGCTCTGTCCATGTTGATGTGGGCTTTCATGTCCCTGCCTACCCTGACATCACTCAATCCCAGCTGAGGCAAGCTTACCGCTTCCCTGCTTACACACACACACACACACACACACACGCACACACACAGGGTCTGTAGACCAGTCATGTAACAGTATAAATCCTGGCTCGTTACAATATATACAGTAAAATTGACACTGTTATTGCACCAGTTTAAAGTTTATACCAGTCTTATTTAAATTATATATTTTTTATAATGAATGTTGTTAATTGTAAATAAATAACATAGAATCCAAGGACGTTTATACACACTTGTATTGCTGCACACTTGTTTTGTAACATTAACTAACTGTTTATTTTTACTTTTAGAAAAAAAATACAGTGGAAGCACAGGATCTTTATAAGTAGTATATATCCCAGTTTCAACTTAAATGGGTTTAAATGTGGTAATGTAAAACAACAACAAAACCCAATGTTTGTAAGTCAAATTGCATTATGGGGGAAATGGGAGCCACAACCTTACCGTGTTATAACCGATTCCACATTATAACAGGGTATCACTGTATTTTGCTGCAGAAATGTTGGTGACCTGTTGCACTGGTAGTAATATATTACTTCATTACAGCACTAAGCTATTTGTGCCAAAAATGTTTTTTTGTTTTTTATTTATTTTTTTTATATGAGAAAAACGCATACGTTAATAAAAGGCTTGCAAATATTTATGGCTTTATAGTATATAAAGTCATATTTATTATCCAACCTTGCCTCTTTTATTATTTTGACTGACTCATATATTAAATATGTACTGCAGACTCAGCTAATAGTGGAAAATTAAATGCCCCTGGGGAAGACTGTTGTTACCTCTTCTAGGAGAAAAAATGTTTTGCACTAAAGAGTGAGACAAGCTGTTGTGTGAACATGCTGCTGTAAGAGTGCAACACTGCTTGTTGTTTTTAGTGTGGCCCAGGCTAACAGGGGCCAGGAATAATCGTCCCAATAAACCGTTGATTTCTAGTTCCTGCAAATTGTGTGTGTCTCCTTCCTTCATTTTCCACCGTACACTACAATATAAGGCAAAACACAAATAACGCGGTCTCGTAATTATAGACCCCGACAACCCCATTATAACGGGGTAGCACTGTGTGTATATATATATATATACAACATCAATCAAAAGGTTTAAATGATTACACACTCTTTTGTTTCAGGATTTTTTGGACAAAAGCCCTTCTTCAGCTGCTTAGAAAGAAAAGTAAACAGTGCACGGCTCAAAGCCAACTCGAGACATATTATTGTGTAAAAAATATCCGGTTCCTGTAGGGTCTTCCAGGAACAGATATTGCGGAAATATTCAAAATACTGAATAACAATTTTTCAATTGTACAAGCCCCATGTTTTTTAACAAGTACTGTAGTTGCGTTTTTACTAAATGCCTTCTGTATGTATTCAACACATCCATTAGTTCAAGACAACAATAAGTATGTGATATTATTTTCAATCATTATCACTTGTACAAAAAGTACCATTTTAATGGGAATTACCCCAGGGTGCTGAATAGCGAAAAAACAGTTTTTTGTAAAAGGATTATTCAAACGTGACTTTCAAAATCAGGCTTTAAAAATAAGTTCTTTACAGCAAATACAGTAACTCATAATGCATTTGGTGTGTAAGCTTTTTTAATGAGCTCAGTAGATGAAAGGTAGTTTCAGAGGACTAGTTTGAAAAATCAGTACATTTCTTCCTCAGAATAGGTTATAAGGTATACTTGCATTCTTGTTAAGGGCGGAACACAAACTACACTGTGTCCCATAGGGGAGTGGGATTCATACTTATTATACCATGGTTTCAGTAACCTGTTGTTCTGGCTCATCTTTTTCATGAAATAACCTTGATTGGTTACAGTAAAAAAAAAACATGTCACATAAAACATGCTAAGGTTTTTGCATTGCAATAAAAGCATGAAACAGAAAAATTTCAACCATCGAAAGGGCAGATGATTGTGATTTATTTTTAAATTTCATAGCCTTTTGTAAAGAGCTTTTATGGTTAGCAAACTTTTTCTTTTGCTGCGAGGATACATAAACCCCCCCCCCAAAAAACAGCGTGGCTGACACTGCAGTTTAAAATGCTAATAGAGATTGCCACAATATTAACCACATGTGTAGTAGTGAAAAGCAGTATCGGTATGTACTGAAAATACTACACTTTGTTTACATATGTGCATGGTGGATTTATTGTGTTTCTCTAGACTGGGATGTTTTTATATTATCAAGTGGGACAGTAACAGGAATATATACAAGAGTTGCTGGGACACACTGCCTAAATAATGTGTAATCAACATGCATTGAAGCCACTTGATTGCCAATCAGTGCTTTCGTAATGTGATGCATTTGCATTATATAGGTAGTGTGAATGGTGTGCTAATCCAAACTGACCTATTATCCAAACCATGCTGCATAATGAAGTGTATGCTAAAAGCATCTGTGGAAATGTTCACACAGGTTAGTTTAAATATTATTGTAACTATTGACCTGCACATTTATAGTACTAGGCAAGGGATTTCAGGATATTAAAGGTAACGATCAGTATTCTTAACCACGCACTCATCTGAATTGGGTCTGGTTCTGTTTAGCAAGGGTTTACTGCATTCACTTTTAAGGTACAAAAATGTTTGGGCATCACTAAACCTGTGAAATTTTCCATATTGAATGTGTGCTTTCAAAAGTGTTTTGTCCCCCCCCCCCCCCCTCTTAAATGTTTTGATTTTAATTTTTCATTATCCAAAAAAAAAAAAAAAAAAAAATCCTTCAATTTTGATTTGTTTTTAGATTTTGGGTTGTTAACCACAGCTTGATGTTATCAGTTCTTATACCAACTCTTGCTGATTCAGCTCTAGGTCTGCAAACTTATGATTGAAACAATGTGATTTGCACTCACTAGAACTGAACCTCTGCTAAGGTTTATTGAAGGTTAGAAAAATAAAGAATAAATAGAATCCATGATATCAAAGCTAAAGTTTGTTTCCTTTTTTTCCCTTTTCAGGTCAGACTTGTGGAGGCTTGGTACAAGGTCTTAATGGTACGATAGAAAGCCCAGGTTTTCCTCATGGTTATCCAAACTATGCCAATTGCACCTGGATCATAGTCACAGGAGAGCGCAACAGGATACAGCTGTCATTTCATACCTTTGCCCTTGAGGAGGATTTTGATATAGTAGCTATCTATGATGGACAGCTGCAGCAAGGCAACTTGAAAATGAGGTAAGCTCCTTTTTTTACTTTGATTCCCCTTTATTGAAAAATAGAAAGTTTGCTCCCCCCCCCCCCCCTTAATTCACATTCTATAGCATTGTTTATGTTTTAGCTTATTAAATTTATGAACCAAAAGAATACTGCTACTATATTTGAAAGTACCTACAATAAATATACTGCATAGAGCATCACACGTAAAACAAAGATGGAGGTATGTTGGTCAGTATTAGGAAGGAACAATAATATATATATTTTTTGTGATGCAGAAAGAAGTTAGAAATATAAAGATTTGAAGGTACATTTCAACAGTGTTGATACAGTGGTGTGTTAATGCTGTAGTAGTACTTTTGTCAAGGCAGAAAAAGTGTTGAAGCAGAGTATGGTCAAACAACAAAAGCTGTAACAGAGGCAAACCATTGGGTTGTCGAGAAGCGTATTATGGACAACTGCCACAATACCAAGTATTATTCTCAAGTACTATATCCTATTTATGCCTGAAGTCAAAATGAAAAGATCTGGTATGTTTTCAAATATGAGATTCTCTTCAGTCACAATGCACCAACGCACACCCACATTCAACTGGCATTCACAGCCTTGTAAAATGATAGAGAAACGGTGTCAGTCCACGAGGGAGTACCTTGGCTATTAACTTGTATCACAGTTGATTCCTTTAAAGTGTTTACATTCAGAATGTAGGTCCACATTTTACGCAAACAACCTTCATATGTAGAACATGGTTTAAATACATGACATGGTTTAGAGCACAGTAAAAAAAAAAAATAGTATCTGTTGGAGAATCAAACCAACAAAAAGCACATTATAAAAACTACAAGAATGTCAAGTAAACAAATGTTTTGACCTATTGGTAAGTAATCTTTGGAGGGGGGTTTAATGTGACCGAATGAGAGACTGTACACTATTAGAAATAAGCATCGACCAACATGACCTCCGAGGTGGCAGATACTAATGTTCCTTATTTAAGACTTGAAAGAGTTTGGGGAATTTAATGTTTGGTGTGCATGGCTTTGGCTGATTGTAACAAAACATACACAAGAGAGTACTAGAAGACCCAGGTTAGCTCAGTAAAGATGTAGCATTCTGTAGAAATGCCCATATGCTGTCCATTTCCCACCTCGTTATCAGTTATTACCACTTATAATTAATCATGTTCTATTATTACCTGTGTTGAAATTATCACTGTGAGTATGTGCGGTGGGGTACACCCTGCCTCTGTGCGTATATTGTTTATTTTGTATTTGTGTTGTAGTATTATTATTTAAATGTACTGGTTTGTCTGTGTTTTATTGTTTTAATTTAATGCAGTTTGGCAGAGGCAATGTTTGCTTCTCGTCTCTGCCAGACTACATCTCGTGAGAATGCGTGGTCAGCAGCTAATGAGTTATTAACAAGTTTGCTGTCGGCCACTCAGATGAGAAAACATGTGCAGAAGGTGGTCGAGGGATAAACTAGGTAATTGATGGCCAGTTAATTCCTCGACCACAATATAAAAACCAGCAGCTTTTGCAGACCGGGGTCGGTTATTCAGAGGAGGAATGTAAGAGAGAGATCTATAAAAAGTAAGAATAAAAACAATTGCTACTTGTGCTGGCTATAAACCAGCACATTACTTGTATAAATTTACTGTCTGTTTATTTTGGCCAACGTGCCGTTTTTGTTTTGTATCAGTGTTCTGTTTTGTTCAAACCTTTTATTTTCAATAAATCTACTCACTAGCGGTTCCATCAACAGTATTGTTGTCTGTCTCTTCCTGGTCTGACATCACCACAAGCCATCCTGGTCACAGTATGTTACATATAAGCATAAGGGTTGCAAAAAACTCACAACAAAAATGGTACTGTAATTTCTTGTATTAACAAATAGCTGTTACACAACCCCCCCTTTTCTGTAAAAAACTGTTATGAATCTCTTCTCCCTACATAATGCACAATAATCACATTTTAATTGTGAATGAAGACTACTGTCATACAATCATACAATCAAGGGAGTGCAGTTTTGCTCCTTGCTGTGTGAAGTTGCCAGTCTTTGCTTGGAATTCCACTAGTAGTGCTGCATTGGATCTGGAGCTCCTGCGGGTTAGGGAGGCAAAATCGTCAGGGAGTGTTTCTCCTCAGCATGCTACAGCAGACATAACTACCCAGGAGCTCAAAGTAGAAACCTGAAGGACTGGCCTTTGTCTTCCAGGAGCTGGTAGTTTGCCAACATCCGCTGTTGAGTGCCTTAAAACAGTTAAAAACTCCCAACATGAATTAACAATAATAAACAGTTTTCTCTCAATCCATGACGATTTGCTTGTGTGTAGGAACCATCATCCCGCCACATACAAAATCCTTTGTTTGTGGCATTTTCTTGGCAGGGGGCATTTTCGTGACAGGGGGCATTTCGTTAAGATAAGAACACGTTTGGCTTTGTATTTGAAAGATTATGACAATTAGCATTAGACACTCGTCATTGCATTAGTTAATTTCACAAAAAGTATTTATTCTTACAAACGTTTTGGTTAAAATTACTGATATTATTTGTGCTGTCACAGTTGTTTCAGGATAATGTTTTACCCCTTAATATTATGCAGATTCATAGGCTTTATGCTGATTAAATCAGTGGGGGCTTCTTAGAGGAGGCAAAGGAGGCAGTGCCTCCTCAATTTCAAAGTGAAAAAAATGATAATATTATAATATACACTGATGCACAATGAAAACGCAACAGTCTAAGTTTTACATCAATAGCTCATTGGGCACATACATAATGAAGATCGCCAGGTTGCTATCAGCATGATTGAAGGCGACCTGTCTGTGAGAGAAGTTGTCCGGAGAATGAGATGTTTTGCTTCAACAAATCAGCAGACTAGTCCAGAGAAACCAGGAAACCGGCTGTGTGAGGGATAGGCCACGTCCTGAAAGGTAGAGGGTCATCACACCGGCCCAGGAGCGTCACATCTGATCCATCTGCGTAATCGTTTTCAGACTGCAATGGCTACAGCGCGAGAAATTCCAGGAAGAAATAACCCGTGCATCAGCAGAATGACTGTAGCTCGCTGTCCGCATGAAAATGATTTGCATGCTCAGAGGCCGTTCAGAGGTAACATGTTGACAGCTGAAAGACTAAATCGCTGTCTTTTTTAAAGGGATACACACCTAAAAACAAACTTAACACAAAAAAACATAATAGATAGGAAAATTGGCTTAAATAATTTGATATATGTATATATCTTTTTTTTTGCTTCCATTCAGAGCTTGCTCGTAAAGTACCAAATGCTATTTGCATGCTGCATTAAGCACTCTTGGGATTATTTTGAGATGTGAGCATGCGTCAGTGTGGTTCATTGCATTTTTTCCATGCGATTACTTACACTGTTATTAATGTATTTTTAAAATGTGAACTTTTATAAATGATATGTACTTTTAAAACTGATGATGATGGCATGTAATAGTTAAACAATATAACAAGACCTTGTTTTTCTCCATGGATATTGTGAAGCAAAGCACCGCTAAGTAAGTTATTGCTTTTCTTATGTAAATATCAGTTAACGTCTATATGTATATGTTTCATATTGCATTTGTGTTATGATATTATCGATATCGAAATACGTGCACAATATCGATATGCAATTTTCATATCGATGCCTACCCCTAATATTATATATATATATATATATATATATATATATATATATATATATATATATATATATATATATATACATAGTTGTGTAGCATTATAATATAATAATGTTAAATAAAACTAAAACAAAACTTTATTTTTGCCTTTACAGTATATCATTATTTTGTTGGTCATTTATTTAAGTGGAGCAAATGAAGTCTATAGTATAGTATGTGCTTGATTTTTATCTGCCTTTCTCCTGCCATAACTACTTTGTTTAGAAAATATTTTATGCAAAATATGTTAGTGACATGGTCTTGAAATCGAAATGCTATATCTAAATATATGTTGGCAGTGTGTAACATTTAAGTATATTAGAATAAACTATGATGGGTTACTATTTTCTTTTCTCTGTTGGCTAGTAGAGAAAATGTGTTTAACAGCCAAATTGGGGTAAAATCTGTTTAGACTGTGCTTGTAGATCAATTGATCCGACAATGCACTGGACTTCCCTGATCTATGCACCACGTTACTTGATCCTTAGCTAATGCACTATTGTACTACTATTATGTCATTGTAGATATAACCTCTTGTAATCCTAACTTGTTGTGTCCTATTTCATATTGTATTTTAGTAGTACTGCCCTCTAACACCTTGGGACATAGTTGCCCTTGAATATGACCCAGACACACAGAAATGTTAGGTTAGTTACCGTAACCCTGGTTCTGAAAGAGAAGATGACCACCAAAACATTACCTATGGGATATGCCTGCCAATTGGTAGGTATTCGTTGAACTCTCCATACCAGAGCTGCAGATAGGCCCCTTCCTGGATGACATCCTCGGTCCCTCCTACTGAGGGGTTAAAACCGTCATTCCACGGAAGCCATTTCTCTTTTTGCATCGAACCCGTGAGGGTGACCGATGAGACCTCGCAGTTGGTGGTCTCTTTCAGGGAACCAGGGTTACGATAAGTAACCCAACGTCCCCTTTAAATTCAAAGACGACCACCAAAACATTACGTATGGGAAATGTATACCAGAGCCGTCGCGAGGGGGAAGGAACGGCAGCTTACGAGGGATGATGCAGAACCGCCCAACCCAAGGTTAGCGGTTTGAGTGTATGCGGTGTAGCCCAGATAGCCGCATTACATACATCAGACAACAAGGCCTCTCTAAAGAGGGCCCAAGATGTAGCCAACCCTCTAGTGGAATGTGCAGCTACCGTCCCAGGTGGGGGTAAGCTAGCACCATCATATGCAGTCGAGACTGTGTACGCAATCCAATACGACAGTCGCTGCTTTGAGAGGGGCTGTCCTAGGGTCCATATCCCTTGACAAACAAAGAGCTGGTCAGTATGACGCTGTGCTCTTGTCCTATCCATGTAACACCTCAATGCCCGCACCGGGCAAAGGAAATTCAATCTCCTATCCTCCTCTGAAGAAAACGGGGGGGGGGGGGGGGGGGGTGGAACGATTCCAGTTCCACAGACTGATTCATGTGGAAGGCTGTAATCACCTTGGAGAGGAAAGCAGGGTTTGTACGCAGTGACATCCTGCTGCCATCGTCCAAAATATGCATAGAGGAGCTGTGCACCGACAGCTCCTGCAGCTCACTGACCCGCTTAGTGGAGGTGATAGCCAAGAGGAAGGCTGTGGAAAACAGAAACTTCAACTCTATGGACAATAGCTGCCTGTAGTACTGTGGTATCAATATCACATACATGTATTTATATTAAAAGTAGCCAAGAACACCTAAATAAGGATTGTAATTACATGATTAATATGTTATTCAAAAGATGTTGTGAGTAGCTTCTGCCATTTTTGCATCAATAGTCATCAGATGTTGAAAAAGACTCCTTCACAAAAGCCTCTCATTTCACTGTTACCATAGTGATACATTGTTACAACTGAGGTCATGGTGATGAGGCAGCTTATACTGTATACTGCACTGTATACCCAATTGGTTTGAATGAAGCAATGCTGGTAATGGTATTTTAATCACAACACAGGTAGTATTAATTAGAACTAAATGTAAAACATTTTCTGCTAACTTCCTTGAGGAGCTTGACTTCCTCCTCTCTTCTATCACCACCTCTATTCCTATCATTTTGTTAGGTAATTTTAACATTCATCTCTCCAACTCGCCTCATTCTGCTAGCTACCTCCCTCTTCTTGATTCTTTCTCTCTCCAACTCTCCCCCCTCGCCTCCTACTCACAAAGCTGGCCACCAGCTGAACGTGATTCTCTCCAGAAACTGCTCTCCTTCCCCTACTATCACCCCCCTCTCCTTCTCGGACCACTTCATCCTCTTTTTCACTTCTTCTACCCTCTCTCCCATCCACCTCTACCCCTTTTTCTCTTTTTGCCTCAATCTCTGCTCCCTTTCCCCAACCACCTTTACGTCTGCTCTCTCCCTTCTTCCTCCTACTGACTCATTCTCCCAGCTTTCAGCAGGCTTTGCCATCATGACTCTTTCTTGTTCTCTCACCGCAACTCTTGACTTCTTTGTCCTATCGCCTCCCGCCCTGCTCACTTCTCCCCTCCCCAGCCTTAGCTATCCTGTACACTCTGCTCATCTCGTAAGGAGCTGCGCACAGCTGAGCGGAGATGGAAGAGATTCAAGCTACCCTCTAATCTAGATCACTACCGCTCCCTCTTCTCCTCCTCGACAGCAATGGATTGGAAGAAGCAAATAGGAAGATTACATGCATCTAAAAAAAAAGCATGAGCATTTTTTAATCAACAAAATGTGTATATAAACTAGCAAAGCTTAGCTTTTGCTGTAAATAAAGAGAATTGCGAACACAAAACATTATTTTACAATGTATTTTTGTTACCTGTTAAGTCTACTATTGCCCACATACCTTTTTGAATTGCTGAACAAAGATGTAAATCATAGGGTTTCCATGCGGGTCAATTGACACGTGAAATGGCGATGCACGTGCACGTTTGGGAGAATTACTCTGGTAAATTACTCGCCAGTTTCGCATGGAAACCCGCATTTCACATGTAAATGTTAATGAGCATGTTTATCCTTAACTATAAATATTGCAAGGGATCAGGTCAGTTGTTACTGTGGATTCCAAGACAGCAGAAAGTAGTGGCTGATGGGCGATTTTATGGTTAGGAGTGGAGTAGTTCACCTTAATGCTAATGCAGGCGGTCTTTATTTATTATTGTTTTTTGCTGTGTTTTGTCTATCATGTTGTATATATCTTGTGGGTTTACAGTTCTGTATAAAACCACTTACCACAAACTGCGTTATGCATTTGTTATAGTGTTAAAGCAGCTGTTTGAGAATACCCTTGCTGTAAAAACTATACTAAAGTTAAACACGAAGAGCAAGTGAGCTGCTTAACTGAATTAATTCCCATCCTTTTTTTGATCCCAGCTATGTCCAAAGACAACGCGCGTCTGCCCTCCATGTTAATAAATAGTTTGTGAACTGGGTGTCATAAGCCAGCTCGATTGTCCAAAACAGTGCAACAACATCCAACCAGTTGTTGATGCCCTCTCAGAACTGACCAAATAAAATTGCAAATTAACGTATTGATTGTGTTTTATTTGTTTGCATCATTAATATTTAACACAGCAGTAAATCCAACAGCTTAAAAGAAAGGAGAGCATCTCTGACAGCACGAGCCTCCTCAAATTGAAAAACTATTTTGTCAAGAGTAGTAAAGCACATTTATTAACCAAGCAGGCACAGGATATTTTGCTTTATTACAGCAGCTTAGATTCACTCATGTACCAGTTCTCTGCGCATGGAAACCACATTTTCACAAAATGTCACTAGTAATCTTCAGAAACAGCATGAGTACTTTACGCATAGTTAATTTACATATCAACCCCCACCTTTCCCATTCATTTGCATGACGTCGGGTGAAAAGAACGGTTTACTCGAGTAAAATAAACTGAGCGAATGGAAACCCAAAAAAGCATTTTACACAAGACATTTTTCTCGAGTTAAAAAAAAACTCACATGGAAACCTGTGGCAAAGTGGTAATAAGTAGCAGGTGTATAGCAGGTGCAGTGCGGATGCAGTAATTCCAAATAACAAACAGACAACAAAGTACGGGTGAAATGAGGGTTTTAATGATTAGAAATCCAACTGTCTGATGACCAGCCAGAAAACATAATGAGCTGGCAATACACAGCAATGTGTATTGCACAGTAATGAAAAAGGGTTGCAGTCCCGCAAACAATAAACACGGAACAAACCACACACAATTAGACACACACGATCACAGGTCCAAAGTGAGTGCTCTCAGTGCTTGTGGTGAAGTACAATATATTACGTGCTATTGGTGAAAACAAGTGCTGTGGTGATCCAGCTTTGTGCTGGCCCCTGGCGACAGCTCCGGATTTGATTAGCCGTCTAGTGCTATTTAACGAAACAAACACAGACAGTTACTAAACAGAAAACACCAACAAAACACTCACAAACTCTTTATTTCAGTTTGGGGACATCTCCCGGTCCTTCCAGTCTCCTCGTAACACTGAAACCCAAGCGAAGGAAAAGATTTACAGTTCTCCGGACCCTTTTATGCGTTTATGCATGACCCCTTGGTAAACGATTACAGCTGACTCTATTGCCTGCAGCTGCTACCTCGTTTACCTTCCAGGTCAATACGTTCCCGCATCGGAGTCTCGTCTTTTTCCAGGCTGACTGACTTCCCGACCCAGGGAATGAACTGTCTGGACAACCTTTCCAAAGCCTTTCCCTTTCGCTACTTAGTACCCTCACAGGTCTATGGAGATTTACAACCAGAACTCATTATATTTCCGTCACAAAACCCCATGATTGATAACTGTAAAAGTGCACTGCGACATGTTTGCTACCACTTTCTCACACAACACGAACCTTCTCTCCTGTGTATGTGTACGTCGATGAGTGTGGGTGGGTCATGTGAGGAGTCCAAACCCAATGATAAACTATCATCATCTATGGTTGCTAAGGAATAAAAAAATAAAAAAAACGTAAACATATATACTGGCACCAGAATTTAATGATGCTGGTGCTATATGAGGTACTACAGATTTGAACCAGAGCGTTTTGCTCACACGTAACAAACACATGCAGATGCTTTGGGGTACCAATCAATTACAATTCAACTTCAGGAACATATCCCTTAAACTGGGATTACTTTTATAACATCAGTAAGGGAAATAATCTTTCTGCTCCCCTGAACAGAATAGAGGAGACCAATCATGGCTGTTACAAACTTAACATTAATAACTAAATTAAAAAAAATATGAATTATTGTACTACACTAATTCATCTCTGTATCTGTTACTCTGCATGTACATACTGTACATATACATTAATATTTTACTGGAAAATCTGAATAAAAATAAATAATTATAAATTGATACTAAAAATATACAATACAGTGAACAGCTATGGCTAAAGGTTTTGCATCACCCTATAGAATTAACAAATTGTGCTTCATAAAGTCAAATGAAACCTGCTGAATAATGTTACGTTAACATATTGAATGACATACCGCTTTGTAGTTTTCCATATACAGTATTTAACAAAGTTGAATAATGTGACATTTCAAAATTTAACATGAAATAGTATACTAATATTATGGCTTCCGGTGGACTTTTGCGATATCACTTTGTAGTTTCTTTAATTACATGACGGTACATTGAAATTTCGTTCTGTTTGATATTTTATTTTAAAACACAGAAACTCAAAATCAATTATTGTAAGGTGACATTGGTTTTATGTTGGGAAATATTTTTAAGAAAAATAAAAAACTGAAATATCTTGCTTGCATAAGTATTCAACCCCCACACATTAATATTTGGTGAAGCCACCTTTCGCTGCAATAACAGCTTTAAGTCTTTTGGGGTAAGTATGTACCAGCATTGCACACAGTGTCGGAGTGATTTTGGCCCATTCTTCTTGGCAGATTTGCTCCAGGTTGTTCAGGTTGGTTGGACGACGCTTGTGGACCGCAATTTTCAAATAGTGCCAAAGATTCTCAATGGGATTGAGATCAGGACTTTGACCGGGCCACTGTAGGACATTCACCTCTTTGTTTTTAAGCCACTCCAATGTTGCTTTGGCCTTGTGCTTGGGATCATTGTCTTGCTGAAAGGTGAATTTCCTCCCAAGCTTCAGTTTTTTAGCAGACTGAAGCAGGTTATCTTGCAGTATTTCCCTGTATTTTGCTTCATCCATTCTTCCTTCAATTTTAACAAGATGCCCAGCCCCTGCTGATGAGAAGCATCCCCACAGCATGATGCTGCCACCACCATACTACACTGTAGGGATGGTGTCTTGAGGCATGGGCAGTGTTAGGTTTGTGCCACACATAACATTTTGAGTTTTGGCCAAAAAGCTCTATCTTGGTCTCATCTGACCAAACCTTTTCCCACATCGCAGCTGGGTCACTCTCATGCTTTCTGGCAAACTCCAGACGTGCTTTCAGATGGTACTTTTTGAGTAACGGCTTCTTTCTTGCCACCCTCCCATACAGGCCAGTGTTATGCAGAGCTCTTGATATGGTTGACTGGTGCACCATTACTCCACTTCCAGCCACTGAACTCTGTAGCTCCTTCAAAGTGATTGTTGGCCTCTCCTTCTTGTTTGAGCACTGAGTTTGAGTTTTGAGGGACAGACTTTTCTTGGCAGTGCCTGGGTGGTGTGATGCAGCTTCCACTTCCTGATTATTGATCCAACTGTGCTCACTGGGATATCCAAACACTTGGATATTACTTTGTACCCTTTCCCTAATCTATGCATTTGTATTACTTTATCTCTAACTCCTGTAGAATGCTCTTTGGTCTTCATTTTACTTCAGATTCACAGCCTGACCAATGATCCTTCAACAGTGGGGTTTTTATCCAAAAAGTTATATATATATATATATATATATATATATATATATATATATATATATATATATAATGTAGTTATGTCTAGGACCTAGGTGATGCAAAACATTTGTTTTGGCCATAGCTGTAGGTAATGCATTCATTCGGGAATATATAGATAAGCGTAATTCACCTCCCTTTTTAGGGGTTTACTGCTTTGCTGAAATCCCTTTTGTGAGTCTTACCTTCTAAACCCCATTAAGGTATTTATTAAGGGATCTTGGAGAACTTGAAATGTATTTCATGTTTTCACCCCAAGGATAATAAATAAAATACATATTTATCAACATTAAATCTTAATCTCCATTAAATCTTAAACTCTTCTTAAGATTTTTTAAAACGATAGTCAGTTGCTAAGAACTGTTTATGCAAAAAAAAAAAAACCTTTATGAATTTATAAAGCGTAATTGTTTTTTTAATATTGGAAATATTAGCCCACCAGGTGTTCCTGTAAAATTATATCTGATAACAGAAATTGCTCTTGAAAAAAAAGATCTACTTAAAAAAAAAATGTTGTTTACATTTTTGTTATGCTTCTCTGAGCTACATCAAAGCATATAGATTACATGCATAACCTTCTACTGCTACAGAAAGTAGCAGTAACATGTCTATTCAGTTTAGTGAGGGTGTCAAGAATGTTTGGAAGCTTCTGTATATCTAGTTAATGTTGAAGTACAGCTATAGCCAAAAGTTTTGCATCACCTAGCATTTTAGGATTGAGACATAAAAACTATATGATAGATATTTTATTTAACATCATGTAATCAAAGAAACTACAAAATATATCGCACAAGCAGTATGTAATTCAATATGTTAACATAACTTTATTCAGCAGGTTTCGTTTGACTTTCTGAAGCAAAATGAGTTAATTCTGTAGGGTGATGCAAAATGTTTGGCCACAGCTGTAGAGTGTACAACATGACAGAGTGTAGCACAGTAACCCATGAATCACGTTTCCATTGATTTCATTTTCAATAAGATGATTCATGATATCAGTAATATGGTTCCTTTTTGCAGCCAGCCACTGGTTCAAATAACAGCTCATAAGTAATTTTTACTACTTCCTACAACTCTACAACTTCCTACAATTACATTATTTGAAGATATATTTGAAAAAAAAAAAAAAAAAAAAAACTGAGGTATATTAGATAATGTCCCTGCATTTTTTTTTTTCATGGTATATCAATATTGTGGACTGACGCTTGTCTCTACCACAGTTTCTGGCTCTGGTGTCAGAGCCAGTTAACAGGTGACATTGCTTGCTCCTCTCTAACCATTATTTTGTCTTCTGTACAAGTGAATGTAAAAACCCTTTCCAATTGTTAACTCCTACATGTTTCACAAAAGCCCTAGTGCTTTCCAAGTTGCTCTTTCTTGTTACCTCAAAACTTCCATCTCTTTAAAATGTTGTTTCGCTGAGGGGTTTTACAGGTCATATCTTCTTAAGCCAGCTTCTCAACTTAATTGTTTATAGGTTTGTCTTTCTGTCGTATCTCCATCTGAAAGTTTTGCACCAGTAGATCCAGCTCTTCCTGCTAGTTATTTCCTTTGCTGTTCTTCATTGTGGAGCTACCTACAGACACAAAGCTTACTCTCTCTTGTGTAACACTCCCTCTGTTCTTTGTAATTCCCCCTTCTGCTTATCTGTCACAACAGCATGAGGAAGGGAGATTAGGTCAGTTTTCATGGTTATTTTGTTAACAGCTAATTCTCAGAGGTGGTTATCGCAAAATCATGCATTTCAAAAAACTGTTCTGCCAACTGGTACATTGAAAATTGATCAACCTGCTACAGAATAAAACTTTTAAGTAACTCCCATGATCTTTTGGACTACCAAACTCGATGAATTGAAAATGCTAGTGGGTTATACTGTATACTCAATTTTAAAATGAATAACCCAAGGGGGGAAAGTACTTTTATGGAAAGGAAATAAAATTGATAAGTAAAGAGTAAGTAGCTTCATATGCCATATTTACATTTCCCTTGAGGTTGCTTGGATAATCCTAACTGCAAAGCACTGAACAGACTTTTGCATTCCATTCAAATCAAGTGACACTACAGGCTCCACTGAATATACTTTAGCGATCTCGGGTAACAGGCAGGCGCATCACACAGGGCAAGGCAATCCACACACAGGAGGAGGGCGGGCGCGAACCCGGGACCTCTCGCACTAAAGCATAGTGCCGATACCACTGTACAAAAGAGCCGACTCCTTTGCAAGGAGCATATATCAGGCTTATGTCTTCGTGTGTGATTACATCGCCTACCAACCCTGCTGCTGCCATCCCCCATGCACGCTACACTCTCCCCTGCTAGCCTCAACTCCGCCCCGGACTTGCTCACCAGGCTACAGTCCGACGAGTGTGTGCCGGGGTACCTGCGTCCACTTCTGACACCAATGTAGCGATCTCGGTTAACAAAGACAGCAGCAGGGCTGGTAGGTAACGTAATCACATAGAGACATAAGCCCGATATACACTCCTTGCAAAGGAGCTGGGTCTTTTGTACAGCGGTATCAGCGCAACACTTTAGTGCGAGAGGTCCCGGGTTCGCGACCACCCTCCGTCTGTGTGTGGATTGCCTCACCCTGTGTGATGCGCCTGCCTGCACTAACCAAGATTGCTACAATATATATAGAGAGAGAGAGATAGACAGACAGCAAGATCAGACAGTTCAAATCTGATGAAGACAGACAGAGAAAAATTGATTACCAGAACCACTCAGAATGCTTGAAAGCATCAGTACCATACAGAAAATTAAAAATATAAATAACTAAATTTGAAGCTATTTTGTCTTTAAAGAGGGTACTTAACATATATTTTAAAAGTTTAAAAAAAAACAATATAAAAAGGTAGTTCGCTTGAGTAATGATTTTGTACTCATTGGTATGTTTGCGTGATCGTTTTGCCTTTTTTGACAGTGCTTTCTAATTGGGTTGTTATGCACTCATTTTAATTTCACTGCATTGTTCTGACTATATTCTATTCAATTAAAAATGTACTTTAACTTACTTAATCAAACTGTTAACTGATTCCAGTATAAACAAATTGGGATCTTTTCAATTGATCTAAATACTGCCACGGTTTTGAATATTAAAATAGGACCAAACCTTTCATTAATTATCACTAATTTTGGAATACCTTATCCAAGTAGTCCCAGATTAGTGCCTACTGCGGTCCTGTGACAGGTTAGCAGCAAGACAGAAACTCAGAAGCCAGGAAACTGCAATACAAAGCGCCAATACACACTTTAATAAACAACACAAAATACAAAACAAAAAGGCACAAGCGCCAAAATAAAGGTTTAAACAAACACACAACTGTAGGCTGGGCATTCACCTTCACTACTTACAAAATGCAGAAACTGTTCAGACTGGGCAGGGCCTTCACTGAGCTGTATACATATTAAAATACAACAACACAGATTCATTCACCTCTAATGGAGGGCTGGGCTCTCCTTTTATAGGATGTGGCTGTTCCCAATTAGCACCATTTGTTCAATTAGGAGCAGCCACAGTCCTACATGTTTTTGGCAGGGACATAAATTAACCCCATCCCTGCCAACCACCATCAAAACACCACAAAACACCACAAAACACCACAAAACACTACACTGTTTATACGCAGAGCTCTCACTCTGCTACAGGTCCATGAAACCTTAGGAATATGATGAAGGCACTTAAAAGAATTAAAGCACATTATATTATTGCATACACCATTTGGACACAATAAATCAATACCATGCATTCTGGACATGCACATACCTGTATACTATTTGGTGGAGTTAAGGTTTTTAGTGGACATTTCTTTGCTCCTAGGTAGCAAAATTGACAAGACATTGGGATAGATTCTCAAAGCGCTTCTAATTGTATGTAGCAGTTTTTAGATCACTTGTAGATAACACAGTAGCTGAATAGTTTACTTGTACTGTAATACTGAGAATATTAATCTTTATACAGTCCTTCAAAATAATGGTGGGTATAACCTTCTGACCTTTAGTTTGTTGGTTGCATAAATGTATAAATAACTGAAAATAAGTTCCTATAATTCATTTAATTATTATTTCTTTATAATTGAAAAGTAATTTTACCTATACTCTCATTTAAAAGCAGATATACTGACCAAAAATCTTTGTTTGTGTGACAAAGATGTTCAGTTTTAATTCACTACATTACAAATAATTTTTGGCTAGTCAACATTCATAGGGTAAATCCATTATTTAAAAATAGTTGCAGTTGTTTTATTAGTATTATTTATATTATTATTTATATTGTTGTTGTACTGTATATCTCTAGCTACGGGAATACTGCCAAGAAAGAAATCATCTTTCCGTAATTGGTTCCTTCAGTGATGAAGAAATGTCTGTCAGGGTAACAGCACAGCTGCTCAAGATAGACTCTTCCTTGATGACTAGCACGAAACCAATGTTCATTGTTGAATAACTTTGAAACCCTAGAGCATATCAGTGATTGGATTGTGTAAAACTCATTAGAAATCCAGGTGAGGTTGCAAAGAAATTGAGGATGGCTTATAAACCAAGATTTGATGATTGTGAACTGTGGGGAAGACTGCACCATTTTTACAAATCATAGGAGAAGTCAAATTGTGTTTTCGATGCTGCAATAAATTGGTGAAATTGCCAAGATAACTAGAGAAAAATGCCCTGTAGTTGTCATATAAGCCATACCAAAACCTCCTTGTTACTTAATGTTTGTTGTAGGAACATGGCCATTTACACAATATTATATGTAAGGTTTTCATTTTAGTGGCATTAGGTCCTTAAGTCTGCGATTGGAAAACAAAACTTTAAAGGGTTTGTTTGTGTTTATTCATCAAGCCATGGGGCTAATTTCACTGTGTTTAACCCAGTCTTTAAATTACTTGTTTGAAAAGAGAAAAAAATAGAACCAAACAGGTAAATTTAAACCTTTCATTGTAGCCAATGCCATGCTTTTGAGCTTACCCCACAACCAGCCTTGCTGAGTGACAGCTTAGCGATAGCAAAGCTCTATTCAAGCTCTGAAGCAGCACAGGGCGCTTGAAATACAACAGAACGACAAAACAATGGCAAAATGCTGTAATACATGCTAATGTCAAATGTGTTTATGTCTTTCATAAAATACATTTTCCTGGATGAATCATGGAGTTTGCTATTAACAAATAAGGACTAGGGTGAGGTAAACCCCCATGTGTTTTTTTATTTTCATAAACTTTGTGATAGTATTTTTAAGATATATAAAAGAGTATTATTTATTCATTACTATTCACAGAAACCTCTGGGTAATCTATGGAATTAGTTTCTAGCAAATAGGAAAGCCAAGACTTCACTCTTTGACACTGGTTAGGATTCTTAGTGTAGATAGTTCATGCTGAAATTTGTGGAGATTGCTTGGGGTTATTATCATGCTGCAGTGTGAATCCTGCACCAATTAGTTTCAACCCAGGAGGCACTGCATAATGCTACAATATGGAGTGATACTGCTACTTCCCGAGTGTTTCTTAAATAATTTGATCTTGCCAAGTTATACTGAAAAGGTGCCCAAATCATTGGGGACCCTAATCTGTGCTTCATTGTTAGTGAAAACCAGCAGTCGTTATAACATATCCTCAGCAGTGCCTTTTGAAATGGCATATACAGTAGGTGTATAACCTTTTTACAGTCTTTCAGTATCTAATCTTTAATGTGTGTGTTCAGAATAGGAAACACAGTCTTCTAGGTGATATCAGAAATGTTAACATACCACCTTATTATAAATCAAAAAAGCAAGTTTGATTCCTCATTCTGCTTCAGCTGTCCTTCAACACAAATGTCCACATCTTTCTCAGTGGTGTTTTGTTTAACATGCATAGGTCACATCCCTTATGTAAATGTCCTACTGTGTAACATTACAATAAACATAATCTGTAATGCATACAGTATCTTTGCATGACGTTTAATTAAATAGTAGATACTTACCTTTTTAGATGTGAACCGTGTTATACATTTCATAGAAAATGTTATAATCACAACCAATTATGAACCAACATGATTTGTTACTGTATATAAAGCAACTGCAGTGCAAATTGTGTTTGTTACATTTGGCAAATGATGTTTGTCAAAAAAGTAGGTTGAACAGAGGTGGTTTATTGAGAAAAAGTGCCACTTCTTTGTCACAGTGACATTTACATAAGATGGATCTGTCAAGTTTTTAAATAACAAGCAAACCACCCCAAACACACTTAAAGTCAGTATTACAAGGAGAGTTTCCATTTATCTACAGTGTGTTAGTACCTTTTGATTTATCAGGAGGAGATATTTTTCTCAATGAGTAGGGACACACTTGGGAACAACACTAACTTAAAAGACCTTCAGCTCAACTGGAAATAAATTATTAATTTACTGCAAACTGTACAGTAACATTAAACTTTATTTTTTTTTCTGTGCAGAAGCCATTAAGTCAATTTTTACTTTGCTATACTCAGGACCCTTTAAACCTGATTAATGTCTATCACTTAAGTAACCTCTCAATTCCACATAGAGTGTTACTGCATATTTATAAGACAACTTTTAAGATACATTGTGCAAAGGCTTTGGGACTCTGGGAGTTTGGAGATTGGGTAAACTACTCTCTCAAGGCTACCCATGAACTATAGTTTCTTCTGCTGGGGCTTCTTTTAATGTTTGTCATTTTTTTTATTCTATATCAAGTATTCTTGCACACTGTATGAAGCAGCTGATTATTCTAAATATAGAGGTGGTGGACTATGAGAAGATTGTGTTTTATTACTGTAATACAGATGATATTAACATTACATTGTTACACACATTTATCATGGAGGAGTACTTAAAGATACTTAAAGCATATAATTGCCATAATTAAAATATAATCTGAGGGTGATTTTAGAAAATATTCGGACAACATCCATCACCATCATGCATTATAGCCGTGATATATTTTGTTTTTGTTAATTATATTCAGCTACAGGATATTAAATGGAATCTTTTTCTCATACTGTCAACAGTCCACCATGAGTTCAGGTTACACAGGCATCACAGCAGCTGAAGACACTGTTAAGTTGGTGACTAATGAATTTCCCATCCACAGAAAGGCTTGTCCACTTAACTAGTTCAGTGCTATTGATGAGAAGTCTCATCATTTTAGATTATGGTATTTGGCTACATGGGGTGCTGTTTTGAACTCGTTGGGAAGCTCAAATCTTGTGACGTAGCCAGGGCTGTCATTTCAAAAAAATTCTAGGCGTGGCAAAGTTGTGTCAACATTGAACATTCTCTGTCCCAAAGAGCATTATGACTGAGAAAAACCGGCAGTAATTATGGCAGTTTACAACAAAATAGTGTGCTGCGCTTTGTCAACATCGTTCTTATTCATAAAATAAATTCTATAAAATGTGCAATGCAAGTATTTTTAAAGCATGGCACTGGTTTATAACAAACTCAGAAAATGTCGCTCCATTAAGTCTCATTTTAGTAATAACGTGTGTAATGTTACTGTTCACTAAAACCTTTGTGTTTTTTTGGTGGGTAAAGACTTTAACGCTAACCAAATTGCTCTGTTGCCAGCTTTCGATATCCCAGTTAAGTAAACATTGCACAGTTACATACTGTAACTACTGCTACAATAAACAAATACTGATTTCCATTACACGAGAGTAGATGTTAAAACTTCATGCTGATTTGAACTCGGCTCTCGCCAAGATAAGCACCAACTAAGACGTAGCTTTACAGTAAACTAATGTGATCCATATGTGTCTCCATCCATTTCCGTTTCCTTCCATATGATGATGTAGATATCCTTCTGTCTGGTGTTAATGGCTGAAGTGTAATGCTGGCTCCAGGGATCAACTTATTTTGCCTCCCTGGCACATCAGCACACACAACGGCTGCGATGCTGGCTCCGGGGATCAACCATAGTGCGGCCTCCCCAGCGCATCAGCATGACAACTGTCTGGATTGAGCTAAGTAGGGTACATCTCTGGGGTCTTCAAGTGGGCACCTTCCATCCTCACACCTCAAGAGGGCTCGACGGTGATTCTGGCTTCCCAGCATCACCCCCCTCCGTCCCCCTCAACTCAGCCCAGCTTACTTACCTGTACATCAGCGTTTCTTTCTTTCTATTGTGCTTGAGATCCCCAACCAGAATCTTTCCGTCTCAACCACAGCCAGTTGCTGCTCCTCTCTGCTGCTTCAGATAAGTTCTTCACTGTGCGACGCAACTCTTGGCCACTGAATCCAACGTCTCTGAGAAACCAGGTTGTAGAGTGTGCCACAAATCCTCGACAACCCACTTCCACTGAGTAAACCCGGACTCTCCATCCTCGCTGTTCCGCTTCAGTGGCTAGTTGAGCATACCGCAGTTTCTTCCTCTCATACGCCTCATCTACAGCATCCTCCCATGGCACTGTTAACTCTATCAGGTGAACAAGGCGTGCTAATCCAGACCACAAGACAATATCTGGTCGAAGGTTAGTGGTGGCAATCTCAGGTGGAAAAATAAGCCGTTGACCAACATCTGCCAGCATTTTCCAGTCTCTAGCAGCTTCCAGTTGTCCTGGGCGAGGATTGGTTTTAACACCTTTTCTTGGTGGTTGCTCTCCTGGACGGAGGAATGTTGTCTTTTGTGTGTAATGTTTTGATGGAACAGGTGGCAACTTATTGGTCATGTTACGCTTGTCTTCCAATGCTAAGGCCAAACATCGCAGCACCCCGTCATGGCGCCAAGTAAACCGTCCTTGGCTAAGAGCCACCTTACATCCTGTCAAAATGTGCCTTAATGTTGCAGGTGATGAACACAAAGGACATGAGGGATCCTCTCCTACCCAGAGGTTTAGGTTCTGTGATGATGGGAGAACATCATATGTTGACGTGATGAGGAAACTGATCCTGCTCTGTTCCATTGACTATAGCCAATCTTGCGTTGTTCTACACTCTCCCATCTCATCCATTCTCCCTGCTTGGCCTGGGAAATGGCCTTTATACACCTCATCCTCTCCTCCTGCTTTTGCACCTCATTGACTACCAACTTCCTCCTTTGAGCTGGGGCTGCCTTGTGCCATGTAGGAGGAGCTGAACTGAGACCAAGACCCCCTCTTCCATGCTGAACTTGCCCCATTCCATGCCCCAGTTTTCAACACAGGTGCTGTCTCCCTTAGGCATTTGTCACGTGACTCTACTAATGTCATTTCCAGCCTGACCTTGGCGCACTTAAACTCCTCGGTTAGAGCGGAGACTGGTAGCTGCAGTATTCCTTTACCATAAAGTCCCACTCTGCTGAGGCAGCGTGGAACTCCCAACCATTTCCTGATGTATGAACTGATTTAAAGCTTCCAGCTTCTCTACTGTTGTCAAAGAAACCTTGTACACAGTCAGTGGCCACAGCAACCTCGGCAGTAGACCAAACTGAAAGCACCAGAGTTTTAGTTTGCCTGGTAGAGCGCAGCTGTCTATGCTCTTCAACCCTTTCACTGCTTGTTGTCTAACTTCTCCCACACGAACTGTGTCCTTTAGATCCCCGTTGTACCATCTCCCAAGACTCTTCACTGGCTTCTCAGACACTGTTGGTATTGCCTCACCATTAATGAAGAATGTTTTATCTACTACTTTGCCTTTAATTATAGAGATGCTCCTTGATTTAGTGGGCTTGAATTGCATTCGTGCCCATTCAATGTTATTGGTTAATTTGCCCAATAACCGATTAGTGCAGGCTACTGTTGTAGTCATGTCATCCATGTATGCTCGAATTGGTGGTAGTCGCATTCCAGAAGCCAAGCGCAATCCTCCTACTACCCATTTTGATGCCCTAATGATTACTTCCATTGCCATGGTAAAAGCCAGTGGAGAAATGGTGCATCCTGCCATTATTCCAACCTCTAGGCATTGCCATGTAGTGCTGAATTCTGAAGTTGAAAAACTGAATTGCAAATCTCCAAAATAGGCTTTCACTAAATTTGTTATTGTCATCGGTACACTGAAAAAATCAAATGCTGCCCAAAGTAGTTCATGTGGCACTGAACCATATGCATTAGCCAAATCCAGGAATGTCACATGGAGCTCCTTCCTCTCCTTTTTAGCTGATTGAATTTGTTGCCAGATCACATTGATGTGTTCTAAGCATCCTGGGAAACCTGGAATGCCCGCTTTTTGTATTGAAGTGTCAATGAAGCAGTTCTTTATCAGGTAAGTTGACAATCTCTGAGCAATAATGCTGAAGAAAATCTTGCCTTCTACGTTTAATAGGGAAATAGGACGAAACTGACTGATGCTTGTAGAATCTTTTTCTTTAGGTATAAAGACTCCACCTGCTCGGCGCCATGCTCTTGGTACAACCTGTTTTTCCCATGCCACTTTCATCAATTTCCACAGAATTCGTAGAACTCCTGAAGCACTCTTGTACACTTTGTACGGAACTCCATTAGGCCCTGGAGATGATGAAGCCCTTGCTTTTTTCACAGCTTGCTCTACTTCTTTCCACTTAGGTGCACAGTCCTCCATTTGGTATTCTGGTGGATTGATAGGTGGGATGTCTGACGGAATTGACATAGGCTCCTGCCTTTTTGAATCTGTATGTGTTTCCTCCAAATATCTCTCCAGCTCAACCTTTGATGCTTTTAGTGTGCCATTCTTCTCACTGGTGAATAACTTCTTTACAAATTTGAATGGGTCTTTATAAAAGTTAGCTTTCGCACGCTTCTTCTTTTTGTAGCGTTTCCGTAGGCGCTCAGCTCTGCGCAATGTTGCAAGCTTATCTTTTATGACCCTTTGTAAGAGATTGAGTCCCTCCTTCTGACTTTGTTCTGCTCTTTTCCATTGCTTCCTCAGCTGTCTCCTTTCTCTAACTAAGCGTTCAATCTCCTGCTGCCATCTAGACTTTCCAGGAATAGTTTGTACTTTTTCCTTTACTTTTTTCAACTCCAAACCTCTCACTTCCATATGCGTAGATGATGTCTCCAAATTTATCCAGCTTCTTTTCAACTGTTCCACTTAATCTATCCAATGCAAAGCAGAGATCTGTGTTTACTGTGTCCCATGCAGTTTTCTCACAAGCTCTTGGCCATTTAACTCCAGGCTTGTGCCCGTTGAGGTTATTTTCTCTCTTATGCTGGTTTGTCTGACTGGGTTCACAAGGATCATTAGGTTCATCACTAACTGTGTCCATGCAAGTCCTCCTCACGTCTATGACAGGGGTGCTGATATCCTGCGAACTGTGGTTTGCTTCCTGTCGCTGGATTTCATTCGACTGACTTGACTGACTTCGTAAGAAGTACTGATCAATGCGAGGCCCTTATCCCTTCTCCCTCAAGCATTTCATTCTCCCTTGATGAATCTTCAAACCCCTGACCGTTGTCGCCTTGCTCCAGCCGCAGGTACAACACACACACACACACACACACACATTATATATATATATATATATTTTTTTTATTTTTTTTTAAATTATTTTACAGTAGTGGCTAGGGACATTAGACTATTCTCAATTAACTGAAAAAAATAGGTCATCATGCATGGACGTTACAAAAAGAGCCATGGGTAACAATGCAGTTTAACTCTTTATTTTAGAGCGTCCATCCGAATACATCTCACCAGATTTGATACATGCTTACAACCTCGAGTTAAGTTTGATACATTTCAACTGCTTTCCACAAAGAATGACACTTTGTATCAAATATAAACCGATGAATATAAACTCCTAAATAATAACCACATTCCTGTGAATGTCAAAAGCAGAAATATGTAGCAAAGTTTTAAATAACATGTTTACACAGATAATCACAAATAAACTAAAATATAACAGGGTGGCGTCTCGCTTTGACCTTGGCAAATTTAGCAACCATGTTTTTGCTTGTCGGGTTGATTTTCTAGGTCAAACTTAGGTTTCAAGCTAAGCTGGCAGTATTTATATGACTGTTTGGTATTTACTAGTCAACTTCCAAATCTATGTTACATGGAAATTAAGGAGTCTTTTTTTTACATAACCATCAGCATTGATAATGCAAAAAAAAAAAAAAACAACCGAGGACATGACCTTGGTGTCCTCATCATAGTTAGTTACGGCCATGCTCACAATAACCAAAAGATCGCTCAATCTCTCATCCCCAGTAGCTGTACGCAGGTATGTTTTGACCCTTTTCACGCACGAAAAGAACCTTTCATTTGCCGAACTAACACCAACATTTGCATACGCCGAAAAAAAAGTTAAATTAGAGAGCTATTTTAATGTATACTGTATTAAATTATAGTTTTGGTTATGGAGGATATTTTATGCCAAAATGAAAAATATATCAATAAATTAATTAATGTATAAATAAATATATAAATAAATTAAATTTAAAAAATAAATATTGAAATAGATAAATAAATGTAGCCACTTATTCATTTATGCATTTATTTTTCATTTTGGCATAGCAGCTACTTATCCCTTTCATCCTCTAAAATCACAGCAATCTCTAGCAGCACATCGGGCTCCATCGCCAAAGAGTCACTGCACCCAAATCAGACCCTTTTTTAGATGGAGCCTGTTTGAAATATCCATTAGGACTTTTTGAAACATGTGGAACCACTTTAGATGGAAAATACTCAGTCCGACCACAGCAACCTATTTGATTTTTGCACAGGGGCTATTTTAATTAGGTACCCACTTAATTTGCATAACATTCCTCATACTGTCGGATTTGGGGTTTTGCGATTGTTCCCATTTTTTATTGTTGATCGGAACACAAAAAACAGTTGGAAACTTAAAATCCTGCCACAAAAGCCCTCCCCGCGATGGTCAGAAAAGCTTTGATATTCAGGGCCGCTGTGTTTAATTTCTTCTGTTTTCCACCTGCTGTGGAAAACATATTCAACATTTCCCTTTGACTCATCAGGACATCAATAATATTGGTAACCCTTTATATTGCGTGGCATAATGTAATATTAAATAGATATGCAATCGCATATTATATTAATGTTAAATTAATATTTAATAAATATGCAATTGATATTACATTTACGTTCAATTATTCCTTGTTACTTTCTATTAACATTTAAGTCAGTGTAACTGTATTTTCAATTAAAAACATGTTAACAATGGGAAATTGTTACATATTTTCAAGGGTAACAAAACATAATAAGTGTTACCATAATATATTATAGAAACAAGAAAATGCAATGCCAGTGTTCTCTTACCTAATTCTAAATAATAATAATACATACATACATACATACATATATATAGGGCAGCAGTGTGGAGTAGTGGTTAGGGCTCTGGACTCTTGACCGGAGGGTTGTGGGTTCAATCCCCAGTAGGGAACACTGCTGTTGTACCCTTGAGCAAGGTACTTTACCTAGATTGCTCCAGTAAACACCCAACTGTATAAATGGGTAATTGTATGTAAAATAATGTGATATCTGTATAATGTGAAATAATGTAGAATGTGATATCTTGTAACAATTGTAAGTCGCCCTGGATAAGGGCGTCTGCTAAGAAATAAATAATAATAATAATAAAAGGGGCACCACGTCACACAGCTATTGAAGTATTGCTCCAGTTTTTAAATGCATCTTTTAGAGTCTGTGGAAGAAAGCTGGGGAACAGGGGGAGCACTTCATTAATTTTAATGAATACATATGTTGACTTGAATAGTGTAGTATTCAGTTACACAAGACTGCAGTCTTCCCCTACTGTAGACAATTTGAGAAATGTCTGAATATATTTTACTATTTTTTTTTGAGCTTTGTCCAGTTGTTCGGCTTGGATTTTGGTGTCTGACAATACTGTAGACAATTTGAGAAATGTCTGAATATATTTTACTATTTCTTTTGAGCTTTGTCCAGTTGTTCGGCTTGGATTTTGGTGTCTGACGAAATTTATATCAGAGCTTTCTCGCACTGTCCATGTAATTATGGTTACCAGATTTGTAGAGTGAAAAACTGGGACTTTTTATTTTCTTCAATTCACTGACGCCGTACCAACTCTGAAGCCGTTAAATAACTATATATATATATATATATATATATATATATATATATATATATATATATATATATATATATAAAAACATAATAATAGTTTAAAAATTAAACATTCTGTGTATTTATTGCAGATGATAAGAACAACAGTAATCCGTCGATATGTAAACAGTTGGATGAATGAATCCTGTTTTAAATACCATTAGACACAGCTGTAACAACTACTATATTCACACAATTATTGTTTTGAGATTCAGCTTTTATTAGGGAGCTCCCCTAAATCCCTTGTTTAGAAAGATACAGGGTATTAACTTGTGACAGAGTAGCCGTCTGCAATGTGGATGCATGCATTTGCTGCTGAGTGACAGGCAGGAGATCGAGACAGAGGTTGAAGCTGATACGCCCCACAGGCGAACAGGATTTATTTACATATTAACACACTGAACAGCTCATATGACACTACCAGCAATGGCAGCACACGGATCACATACATCACAGTGTACGAAAACGTTGTACAGTACTATGGAACTTCTTGAAATAATCGATGGTTCTGAATAAAAAGAGTAAGAAAAACTGAAAGAAAAGGCTTGGACAAGATGACACTATACCTTAGCCTGTTATGAGAATCTATTTTAAGAATGGGGAAGAAAAGGCCAGTTTTAAAGGAAGAAAACCAGGGAAAAAAAATACTAATATACCAACTGTACAAAGAAAAGCCAGTATTTTTTTCTTTTGTATTATAAAAAAAGAGTCTTGCAAATGGAACATGTCAACTATTTTTTTGAGGCACCCTCATATATTTCCAGTTTTAAAAGAAGTGGTTATTAGTTTGTTTCATTTATTTATTTATTTTTTGGTGTAGAATAATATACGAAAAAAAATGTTAAATGTTCTATATTTGGATGCACAGTAGCTTATGTGAAGTGTTGTTCTTTTTCTTGGTGGGGCTGGTATTAATCTTGTTGTGACATTTTCATACAACACATTTCACATGTTTATAAAGCCAAACAATACAATAAAAAAAAAAGATGTTCTGCCATATACAGATGTGACATGCAGTGTAGGTTTTATACACGATTAAGCAACCTGGGACGAACTCCCCTAAAGACTGAGAGTTGAAGGGAAATGTTAGGTTTCTAAATGGACAGTGGAGATGGGGGTCAACCTTGTTTTTAAGCAGGCTTTTTGTGTACATGCTAACTGTTTTTGGTCAGATATAAAACACAGAACAGTAAAAGAGTCACTGTATTAACTGGTAAAACTTAACCGTGTTCACTACATGCCTTTTTTTAATATACTGGGCAACACAGAAACAAAACACAACAACTAACCACAATTGCTTTAACTCTGGAAAAGGCCTTTTGCAACATGGGTTGAATCATTTTGTTTATTTGTTTATCACATTTAAAAGCTTATATTTGACTATTTTAGTTATTTTTTTATATAGGCTGGATTAAACGTAGCCACTAGATTTGTATTTGTTTTTCTCTTTTGTTTGTGACGTGGTTGGATGTTGTATATTAAAATAAAATTGTTAAATATAACACCGTGTAACAATTTTTTTTTTTTTGGTTCCTGGGTAGTAAGTGTTATTTCCTAATTGCTTATGCCTCAAAAGTATAGAAAATGGCTATTATTCCCCACAAACTTTGCTTTTATGACCAGGACAGTGATATTTTGAAATGTACCTATTTTCCAGAACATTCCAGATAGATTCAGTGCTGAGTAAACTTGGAGTAACTTCTAGAACTTTCTAGAACTTTCCAGTAATATAAATAGTAGTATAAATACAGGGGCCTTAAGCCCACCAGTTCAGTTTAGTTCCAGCTGCCTAAGTGGATACATATCTGCATTTTTCTGAGATGGCATCAAGAGGCTGCAAGCATCCGGCAGACGCATTTTGCTATGTCTGCAGCCAATTTATCAAGACAAGAGCGAAAAAGTACTCCGTGGAAGCATCTGCTAAGATGTGTGAGGCCTACAAGGCATATTTCGGCATGCCTGTCGGGGATCAAGACAAACCCTGGGCACCTCATGTCACCTGCAAGCACTGCAAAAAAACTCTGGAAGGTAAGATGGACAATTGTTGCTCAGAATTTTATGTTATAAAATTTGTTAAAATTTTTAAAATTGTAAAAGTTTTTAATTTTAAAATGTTTTACAATTTTCAATGTTATTGAAAAAATATATCATATATGAAAAATGTTGCGAGAATCTCTTACACATTAGTCATGGGTGAAATAAATGTATTTTTGTAGGATGGTACAGAGGGGAAAAGAGAGCCATGAAGTTCGCTATCCCAAGAATTTGGCGGGAACCCACTGACCACTCAAGCAACTGCTACTTCTGCATGGTGGACCCTTCCAAACGTCAGACTGGCAAGAATGCACCTGCTATCACGTATCCGGACCTTCCTTCATCCATCGCCCCGGTGCCACACTGCCATGAGCTCCCCGTACCCACTCCTCCGGAGAGAGCAGCCGTCTTTAGAAGAGAGCAGCAAGTCAGAGAGCGAGGAAGACGTTGTAGATCCAGATGACAATTTCAGAGGTGGAGCTGAGGAGAGAAACCCATACTACCCCAACCAAAAAGACCTCAACGACTTGATTAGAGATCTTGGTCTCACCAAGTCCAATGCCGAGCTTTTGACGTCTAGGCTCAAGCAGTGGAACTTGTTGGATAAAAGTGTGCAAGTCGCAGATCAGAGGAAGCGTCACCAACCTTTTTCCAGCTTCTTCACCCGTCAGGATGGGCTCTGCTTCTGCCACAATGTGACCAGTCTGTTCGAGGCAATCGGAATCGCCTGTAACCAGAATGAGTGGCGCCTCTTCATTGACAGCTCATCCAGGAGCCTCAAAGCCGTGCTGCTCCATAATGGTAACAAGTACCCGTCTCTTACCCTGGCTCACTCGGTGCACCTCAAAGAGGATTACAACAGCATCAAGACCTTGCTGGACGCCTTGAAGTATGATGAGTACGGCTGGGAGGTCATAGGAGACTTCAAAATGGTGGCATTCCTGATGGGTCTCCGAGGCGGTTTTACCAAGTTTCCCTGGCCACAGCGGACCGAGTTCTCTGTGGGGAGGAACAACATCAAGTGGGAGCCACTGGTGGACCCCCAGAAGGTGCTGATGCCACCACTGCACATCAAATTGGGCCTTATGAAACAATTTGTCAGAGCTGTAGATAAGGAGTCGGCAGACTTCAAGTACCTTCAAGACTTCTTCCCTAAGCTGTCTGAGGCAAAGGTCAAAGCCGGTGTCTTCGTCGCACCACAGATAAAGAAGATCCTGGAGTGCAATGAATTCCCCAAGAAGCTCACTAGTAAGGAGAAAGCGGCTTGGAACAGCTTTGTCGCAGTGGTTCGGGGCTTCCTGGGCAATCACAAGGCCGAAAACTATGTGGAGCTGGTTGAGACTCTGGTGAAGAACTACGGCACAATGGGCTGTAGGATGTCCCTCAAAGTCCATATCCTTGATGCTCATCTTGATAAATTCAAGGAGAACATGGGAGCGTACTCGGAGGAGCAAGGCGAGCGCTTCCACCAGGATATACTGGACTTTGAACGCCGCTACCAAGGACAGTATAACGAGAACATGATGGGAGACTACATTTGGGGGCTGATTCGTGAAAGTGATTTACAGTATAATCGTAAATCTCGAAAAACTACTCACTTCTAAATCTTTTGTAGTCATTTTTGTATTACTTTAGTATAAATACATGTTAATTTGGATTCATATGTTGTTTTTTTCGGACTTTATGTGAACGAAAAGACACAAATTCGCCCGTTTTCTCATTGGAAATAGGTAAATTTCAAAATATCACTGTCCTGGTCACAAAAGCAAAGTTTGTGGGGAATAATAGCCATTTTCTATACTTTTGAGGCATAAGCAATTCGGAAATAACACTTACTACCCAGGAACAAAAATTGTGTTACATAGTGTAATCTTTTAATATGTTGCAAGTCAAATCTCCAGAAGGTTTCCTATTTTAACTTCTTAATGCTACTGGCTTGGAGAGCAAAGGAACTGACAGAGAGTGGGATGAATGACTCGTCTTTATGTGAAGTTCATCAGAAAGAGGCAGTGCACTGTATTAGTAAAATATATATTATTGCTAGGGCTAAATTCTGTGTCTTACAGTAGCAAAAAGAGATGAATCAGCAACCAAATTATATTAGATAGATGATAATCCACAATCATTTATGCATTGCATACACTTTATTTATTCAATCAATTCATCGATTAATTGTAGCAAATGCAATAGCAAACTCTTGTGACCAGTGGATGCTTTACTAAAAATAATGCATGGTGACATAATGATCTGTTCATTGCAATGTGGAGATTTCATCCCCATGGATACTTGACTGCGGTGGATTGCCCTTTTGCATTTGATTAGTGTATATAATTATGCATGCCCTTCATCGTTTTATTCCAGTTCAAAGAATGTATTACGTTAAGATTAATATTTTTGATTGTGTAATTATTTGTTGTACATGTGCATACACATCAGCTACCTTAAGCCATCAATTAAATATGCTTAACAGACCATCACAAGATAGCTTAAACAGTACTTAGTACTTAACAAAAGAACCATTGCAAAATGAAGGCAAAACATATTTAAAAAAACAGTTTTGAAGAATGTATCGTGAACATTGAAATGGACCAGTTATATACCAACATATTATTACATCCTTTCTGCACTCAACAGTCATGCACAATTTCCTCATAATATTGCCGTTTGTTCTTTGAAAAGCTGTTATTAAGTCTAATGAATGACTTAATTGCATAAGTACTCTGCAGGGCAATAATTAACATTATGATGTTCAAGTAATTATTATTATTCTAATAGATAAAAAAGAAATCTATATAGATTTTTTTTTTAACTTAAGTACTGTACAAAATAATAAATATCACTTACAGTTGCTTCTGCTTCTCGTAGACAATAGAAGCCTTTGTATGTTGCCTCAACAAGATTAATGCCACTTAGACCCCTTGGTATCCCTGAATCGTTACCAAAAATTAGCGAACGCATTTTAATAAGCAAGATGTCCCATAAAGACAGTGGCACCTCAAATGTTTTTAATTTACTACCAATGCAGAATAACTGGGTGGGATATTTGTTCCCCAAAGAAATTAGTAATCACTCAAAAATTGCTATGGTGATGCATAATTCCAAAAAGGGCTGAGAACCCCTGGAAAGAGTGCCCTACAAAAAACACCCATAGGGGACACTGTTGAACCTGATAATGACTAGGAGAAGCTATGCAGATTTGTGTTTGAGGCCTGAGCTCATTCATTCAGTATTTCCTAATACTCCTGATTAATTAAACATTTGATATGGGCTTATTGAGTAAAATTACATTTGCTTCAGTGGGTCCTTATCAGAACTTTAGTCTATACTAAAATGGAGCTAACAACTTCTGCGTACTACAATCTACACTGAGACATAAGGAGTTTTTATAACCTACTGGTAATGTGCTGATAACCTGTGCTTTGTCTTCAAATAATTGGTCTTAATGAGTTTTGGCTTTTCAGAAAGTACCTGAGATACTTAATGCATAACACAGTGTATGTTTATTCAATTAGAGCAATACACCTTTTGCCAATGGGTCTTTACACAATAATTGGCACTTTCTTGAAAATGTTTATGGTCACTGAGCAATATTAGTTCTATATAGTTAACTTTCTATTCTTAATAGCTCAACGAATATTCTGTATTTATGAAGGAAAACAACTATGAGCAAATTAACCTAATTTGTTATTGAAAATATGTAGCATGTTACAGTAGTTGTTATAGGGGCTATAGCAATATCAATTACTTACATGAATCTTATTGTGCATTTACATTTACTATAGTATTTATGTCAGTGCAGCTGTACAAAAAGCATGTTATAGCAAGACTTTCCATAAGAGAAATAGATATACAGTATATATAATATCTATAGAATATATCTATATACATCAAGTTTGTAACACATATGGTGCTGTTAGAGGTATTTAAAAACTTAAGAAGTGAAACAGTGAGTCATGCCCTTTTAAAATTGCAGATACAGTAAGAGACTGGTATAAGCAAATGCACAACAGGTGATATTAGATATAGCCCTTTATGTTTAAAAGATATTTATTTACATCTTTATATTAATCATTATATGACTGATTGCATGATCTTAATGTATTCTTTCAGAATACTCATTTGTTTTTAAACAGTTCACTGATTATATTCCTTTGAAATGTTCCAGATAACAGTGAGTAAAATTAATGGTAGACAAAGCATTTCTGAACATTTGTTTAGAATTTTATGTATAAAAGTCCTTAATTATAATTTTGAATTTGAGTTTAATTGTATTTATTAGCAATATATGTGTATGTAATGTATATGTTTTACCAGGAAAGACACATTCATATTAATTGCCTGGTTTAAAGCCAGGGGGACACAGCAGAATTAAGCAACTGCTTGAAATTAGTAAATTATATTTACATTTATACACTGAAAGAAATAAATACATATAAATATGAATTGAAGTACCTTAAATTTCCAAAATTAGGGAGTATTTTACTGAGAGGCTATACTCTGTAAGCAAAAACATTGTACCCAATAATTGGAGATGAATACTCACTTGTCTGAAAAGTCGTATTACATCACATTACATTATTTAGTCATTTAGCAGACGCTTTTATCCAAAGCGACTTACAGAGACTAGGGGGTGAACTATGCATCACAATTTCTGCTGAAGTCACTTATAATAGGACCTCGCTTTCATTCGAAGGACATATAATAGAGTGCTCTAGAATGCAAGTGAACCAGTGATAAGGATAGCCAATCAAGTTGCCCATGCATCATCAATCAATGGTCAAAAGAAACACAACCCGACAAACTGAGTTAAAATATTCAATGGTTACTCAAGATTCTGAAGTGACATCGTCAAAAGTACAGTAATTAAAACAAGCAACTGTGGGGTAGTGCCCTTCTGCTTAGTGTAGATTTTCAAACATGTTTGTTACATGGATCAGATTATTGATCATGGAATTTATATCATAATAATGTCCACGAGGAGTTACAAATGCATGCTAAATAAACATTGTATTGGTTCTGTTAGGTAATTGGCACATTAGATCATTGACAAAATCGCTAGCTTTAAAATTCCTGAATAAATGCAAATCTCTAGTTACAATATGGCAATGCACTGAGGTGATTAATTTTCATTAAACAGTGTAAAAGTGGTCACTAAGAAGATCTATTGGATCTCATAAAGTGACACATCTCTCTGGTCTTGATAAAAAATATTAATCAATCAGAGAATGATTGCCTGTAACATGCTTAAGCTTGGTTGGCTTTGCTATTAATTGTGTTTAGCTGAATAAACTGGTGAATGATTTTAGAGTGGAGCTTGCATAAGAAAGCCAGGTCAAATTAAAATCTCTTAGCAAAATTAATTCAAAGCTCTCCGTGTTCAAAGATGTAATTGCAGTTTCTAGTTCATGTGGAGAATGTGTTCTGACTTAGGGTGGCTTGTATGGCCTCTGAGTATGATTGGAGCAGCATTAGGAAATTTCAAAGAGAAATGTCATGTAAATCTTTATATCTGAAATATCGAGCAGACTCTGACATGGAATGATCAACACTGTGGACACTGGTCTGAAACAGAGACCCTTGTTAGCAATGCTTATTTAATGCATGTGTTACGGCCAAAGACCGAAAATCGGCCAATGCTGTTAATGACCGGCCATTGCTGTCATTGGCTGTTGCTCTTGGGCTCTGACAACAGTGCCCGGTCATGATGTCATTGGCCGACTTCGGAATTTGGCCGTACTGTTATTGTTTTACCTTGGTTTATATCAAACCGCTTATACAGTAGCAGTCCAGAACTTTGTGTGGTGGTCATTAAACCAATGCAGCCATGAACCTCTTGTTAAGCAACAGGCTGAGTGTATGCTCCAATGTAGAACAAAAAACATCCTACAACAAGTATTGGGACCAAGATGAATAAACGAAGGATGACTAGGCATGTGTTGCCAATTTAGTCACTCAAAACCAATCCTTACTAAATGTCTTGGTTTTGTTCTTCAAATATATGCAAAGCATTTAAATTGGAACTGATAGTGACGCAAATCCATCAATAATCCTGATGGAAATAAAGTGGACTCCTTTAACAGTGATTTAATTCAGAACAAGCAGGTCTATGTATATTCAATTGTCATTTACACATTGATTGCCATTGTCACTTTATTCAGGCATGCATGACCACTTAATCCCAGAAAATCAGACACCTGTCATTCCAATAGTCTTCCAAGGGGCATTTAATTTTCCACTATTAGCTGAGTCTGCAGTACATATTTAATATACGAGTCAGTCAAAATAATAAGAGATGTAAGGTTGGATAGTAAATATGACTTTATACTCTATAAAGCCATAAATATTTGCAAGCCTTTTGTTATGTGTTTTTCGCGTATGAAAAAAAACGAATATCTTGTGTGCTGTACATATAATTAAGTAATATACTACTACCAGTGCAACAAGTCTCCAACATTTCTGGAGCAAAATAGGTTTATGAGTGTGATTCACCAAATATTTTGGTTGCAAATATTTATGGCTTTATAACATTTGTTTAAATATAGCTGATACAGCACAAGTAAATAACTAAATCAAGTAAATAAATAACAGAAAATGTTTTTGAAGTTCATACTGCAAGTTCTTTTCTTTATTTTGTAGTATGTTTTGTAATTCATTTTCTTTCATAGAATCGTCGTTCAGAAAGACAGGGTATTAATGCTTGTGATAGAGTAGCCGTCTGCCATGTGGGTGCGTGCGTTCACTGCTGAGTGACAGGCAGGAGAATGAGACGGAGGTTGAAGTTGGTACGCCCGCAGGCAAACAGGATATATTTACATATGAACACACTGAACAGCTCATGTGACACTACCAGCAATGGTAGTGCACGGAGTACAATCTCTGATTACGTTTACAATTAGGTATGCTTAAAATTCAAAAGGTAGAGCACAGCACACAGTCACACTAAATAATCAAGAAGTGCAGTTAACATTTTTATTTACTGGTGAAATACAATTAAAAATTGCTGCAGTATGTCCACTGTTTTGCCATTTCAAATATTTTCACAAAACTAAACATTAAACTTTAAAGCTACAGTGTGCAGTGAAAAAGCACATTTGTAGGTGAAAAGCAGTAGAATAAAAGTCGTTACATTTAAAAAATATATAAACATGTGAAATTTTTGGTCCACTAAAATAAATGGCTTTACATAATCCCTGTAAGTAAGAAATTGGAGTGTCCAGTGTGAAAATACAACACAAAATACAGTGCTGTGAAAAAGTATTTGCCCCCTGTCTGATTTTCTGCATTTTTGCATATTTTTCACATTGTATTTGGTCAGATTTTTTATGGGTTGTAGTAGTATATAGAGGGAGTCTGAGAGAAAAAATGACACCAAAGTTTGGTGCTTTTTTCATTTGTTTGGTGTGCAAGGTAATCAAACATGCCTTCTTCAGGTGTGAAAGTTATTGTCCCCCCTAGTTAACTCAACCCAATTAAAGGGATAATTAGGGTAAGCTGTTTGAGTACTTTGGTTAACAACCAGGCCTGATTTGGGCCAGCCCTGCCCAATATAAATCTGACTAACTTTGGCCCTTCCCATCAGAGTGAAGTTGTCAGCACACCGGTTCTAGAGGCACATCATGCCACGAACAAAAGAAATTCCCGAAGACCTCCGGAAAAAAGTTGTTGATGCCTATCAGTCTGGAAAGGGTTACAAAGCCATTTCTAAGGCTCTGGGGCTCCACCGAACCACAGAGCCATATTGTCCAAATGGAGAAAGTTTGGGACAGTAGTGAATCTTCCCAGGAGTGGCCGTCCTGCCAAAATCTCTCCAAGAGCAAGGCGTAAAATCGTCCAGGAAGTCAGAAAGAGCCCTAGAACAACATCCAGGGGTCTGCAGGCCTCTCTCGCCTTGGCTAAGGTCAGTGTTCATGACTCCACCATCAGAAAGACACTGGGCAAAAAATGGGATTCATGGCAGAGTAGCAAGGCGGAAACCATTGCTCACTAAGAAGAACATGAATGCTTGTGTCAAGTTTGCCAAAAAGCACCTGGATGATCCTCAAGAGTTCTGGAACAATGTTCTATGGACAGATGAGTCAAAAGTGGAACTTTTTGGCCGACATGGGCCCTATTATGTCTGGCAAAAATCAAACAATGCATTCCACAGTAAGAACGTCATACCAACGGTCAAGCATGGCAGTGGTAGTGTCATGGTTTGGGGATGCTTTGCTGCATCAGGACCTGGACGTCTTGCCATCATTGAAGGAACCAGCTAGACAATGCAGCAAGACAATGATCCGAAACACACAAGCAAGTCTACATCAGAATGATTGAAGAACAAGAAATTTAAAGCGGCAGGAGAAATTGTGGTCGGAGCCCCACGGAGGGGAGCTGCCAGCCATGAAGAAGGGGGGGAGGTCAGGAGACCAGCTCCCCCCGCAGCAATTTTGCTGCAGGAGAACGGGTGGCCGGAGCCCAACGGAGGGGAGCTGCCGGCCATGAAGAAATTTCCTTGGCCAGAGGAGCTGGCCTGTGCATGGTCCACCGGGACGCTACGGCTGTTTGGGTAGGAGGAGGACATCCCACCGTGACCTCCACCTTTGGCCCGTTGCTGCCCTGTTCCTGGGCCGGGACTGCTAGCCGGGACTTTGGGGACTAAGGGGGGAGGTGGCCGAAAAGGCCATGTGTGCTGCGCACAAGGGGGGCATGTGTGGCGGATTGTCCCGCCCCTATATATATTTATTATTATTTGTATTTTTGTTTGCAGTGCAGATCAAAGCACCGCATATTTGTTGTTTTTATAATTTAAAAACCTTGTGAGGATGCGTGGCTTCCTTACTAAACTCGTGCAGACTGTGGCCAAGGGGTAATAAGATAATTAACAGCTAGTTAACCCCTCGGCCAGAATATAAGAACCTGCAGCTGTCCGTGCTCGGAGTAGAGTGTACAGAGGAGAGTACGGGGAGCGGAGAGAGCGAGGAGAGAGAAAACACATTTAAAAACAACTGCTAAGTATCGTGCTGGTGCTAAAACCAGCACGCTTATTTGTTTGATTATTTGTTTGGCCAACGTACCCTTTGGTTTTGTTGTTTGTTTAAATCTTTTGTTTTGTTTTATTATTTAATAAATACGCTGAGCGCAGTAGCGTTCAGCTTCACCCGCCCATCCATTGTTTTGTTTCTGGTACTTCCTGGTCAGTGACATCACCATACACACGCCACTCAACTGCTGCTCGACCACACGCCCCTATACCAACGATGGTATAGGGGAAATAAATATGGCGGGTTTGCAGTGCCAAACAAAACAAAAACACTCCATTACCACAATCCTCCATGCATGAAACTGTGCGCTGTGATGGGGAAGTGATTCGAGTGCCTGTGCTGGTAGTTGTGTTGTGTGCAGTGAAACGGCGAGTCGTGATTAGTGCTGGCTCCGTGGCTGCAGCTCAGCTCTCCTCCGTGCTACTCTTCTGCAAACACAAAATAACAAAATACAGGCTCCAGCTGGATCATTCGTTTTTTTCAGCGTAAGGGGAAGTACTCACGTAGCAGTGTCCCCTTTGTACTACCCAACTTGACCCTGCAATCAGTCCGGCGACAGTGCTTCTCCAATTGCTACCTGCCCTGTAGTCGATCACAAGGGATTTGTTTAGTGTACGTGCTGCTACAAAACAGGTTTTTTCCACCTATTGGTTAAATGTAAGGTTAAATGACACTGTTTTAAAATTATAGGACAATATTAATTTAATCATTAAAAAATGCATTTAATTAACAGTAGTTTGCTATTAATGTACTATACAGAGAGTTATAAAGTCAGCAGGCTGACCTAAATCAATTTGAATGATGCAATTTGTCAAGATATATTTTGTGTCCCTGAGAAAATGCTGCAGTCAATGGTGACCTTTGCAGAGACATACAGTGCTAAATATTCTTATTGAACTTATTGCCATCAGCTAAAGTGCTCTTTATATGACCCATGGCCCTATAAACCCCCACACAAATCCATTGTAATGAGAACATTGCAATCCCTCTGTTTTGTTATACACTACTCTGAGGATGGGCATAGGGATAATATACATGTACAATGTCAAGGTATTGAGTGTTATATCCAAAATAACCTGAAGCACCTAACAGCAGCGTTCATGTAAATAAATTCATCTCCCAGCCTAGGGGGCATTGCTTTCACAGGTGTCAGGGCGAGAATCTCATTGCCCTTTGAAAGAAGTGCTTGATGAAAAATACCACATGCATTGCAGTGATGATTATATCTTCATCATCTCCCATGAATAATTAAATTGTTGCATGTCACCATTGCTCAACCTTTTCAGTATCTCCAACTTTATACTCCTTCTTAGAACTCTGTTTTGCTTCTTGGTATATAACAGCTTGCAGTTTTCTTGTATAACCTTTACAGAAGCATGAATATATGTGACATTATTGGCAAGCAGGTTTCCAGCTGTTTGTGTTGTGACAGGGACACCCTGTCGTCGGGTCTTGAGTGCATGTGTGCCTTTATGGAAGCAGCTGGGATGCGCAACAGGAGACACGTTGCTAAGCAACTAATTGAGCAGGTAGTCTCGCCCGGTGCTGAGTTGATCTGGAGGTCCTGATTGGCTGTGGGGCGTGCCCTGGGAGGCTGCGGGGAGCTCAAAAGGCGTCTGTGCCATAGCTTCAGGCGACTGCATCGCCATGCTACACAGACAGGTGCTGTGTTTACATCGAGGAGGAGAGCATCTGCTCCATGGAGAGAACTACTACACTAAACCATTGCTCATGAAGGCATTACACATCCAAGGCCATTTGAAAAGGCTGTTTGAAGAGGACGGGACGTTCCTTTTAGTGGGACAAGCACTAGCCTTGTGTGGCAAACTTTTTTTTTTTTTAGCTTTGTTTTGTTTTGTTTTTTATTAAATGTGATACTAGGGCTACCATTGCTGGTACCCTAGTGGCAGCACCTTTATTAATTAAATCTGTGCAACTGTGCGGCGTATCAACACCCAATACTCTGTTTCTGCCGCAGTATTATTCAGTGACGATCCACGTATGTAACCTTGCCCTGTTACAGTGTACATTCCACAAATGTAGATTTAGCTGTCAGGACGAAAGCTTCATCTTACCTTAAAGCTAATGATAATACAGTAGCGTCAGAACTCATGTGAATTTGTGGTTTCCATTTTTTATGTAAAATTAAAACTTTGCACTGCAGCTTTATCAGGCAAAAGTGAGCGACTATACTAAGTACAATAGCGAACAAAATACTATATTGCTATAGTATACCTGATCTTGTGGAACACCATTTCATATTGTGTTAATCAGAGTTTATGTATCCAGAGATCTGACATGGAAGATATTTGTACAGTGAATAACAGATTGGAGGAAGGCTAGATTGTTCAATGCAGTTTTCAGTGGTTCCTAAATGGATGTTAACTGACTGGTATCAAAGAATATTACACAACATAAGTAGTAAATTAATCTGTGCTACCCATTTGCATGCAATCAAAACTCTTTTGAAGAATACTTGTAGCCCATGACTATGCATAATTATCTGCCTACAAAAAGGCCTTTGCCTTTTAATCACTCAGTGTAACACTGCTAGATGAACACAGTTACAATTATTTGATGTGTCTTTTCCTTTTCACTTGCTTCAAAATAGGTCCCAAAGTAACACTTAACCCAGGAGTGACATAGACTTGTCAGTTTGAGGTGGCCTAATTGCAATCTTGGGTGAAGGGTTTTTACTTTTTCATTGATAACTTTTCAGGCACTGAAACATAGCTGCATGGTCAAAGGCCCCATTCTCTTAATTCAAGGTTTTCAATTGGTCATGAAATTTTAGACTAAACAATGCTACATGTACCATAAATTAAGTGACAGCGAGAGAACATTTTTTAGCAAAGTACACTTGTAAAGTCATAGGGACAAAAAAGGGAAAATAGATACAAGGCAACTGTTAAGACCCTAGCAGTGTGTTATTGTTTATGGATGATAGTGAGACTGAGAGAACAATTGAGTTATCTTTTAAATTAGTTTGCTTGCCTGAAAGTCTATCAATGAAAAACAGAGATCCCATAGCGTAAGTGTTGATCACTCAATATGGAATAACTTTGATAAGTAGAACATAAGGCAAAAATGTTCCAATGTGGGCTGCACGGTTCTAACAGTGCAAACTTAGACTGTGAATTGAAAAATGTGTCAACAGAAATAAAAATAAAAAAGCTACAAAAAAAGCATTTTTTTTATTTCCACCTACAGTACAGATCACCACGTTGTCCGATTGTTGTTTTTAAACAGCAATTATTATTATTTTATTTTTTTAAGATACAGAAATGAATGCAAATAACAAAGAACATTTGGAACAAACTACAATATACTGCATAGTTAATTTCTCCACTAGGTGTCTCCACTCTCAAGGATCATACTTTGGTACTGTGGCTTTATTGCAGTCCCTAGTGTAGATTTTATTTTCAAAATACATGGACAAACTGACAGTTGAGCCAACTGACAAACTGGTTTGTTCCACATTTCTGACTAGTTATTTTAATGCTGTGAATTAGACCCCCTTGGGGTGGTCAGCGTTGTCGTACAGACAAGTCTGGTGCTTTTGAACAGTGGTTTAGATGCTTGCTTGCTTGAGATGTGCGTGGTCGCTAGTTCAAGCCCAGCCCTCCGCCCTGTAAGTTTTTGAATGGGTCATCCTCATTACCTGTGCTGAAATTTACCACAGAAAGTCAAAGTGGTTATTAGTTTCTTAAACAAATGCAACAGTTTGTACTTGTCAGTCATAATTTTATGATTGATAGTTGAATTGCCAATTATTTACAGAGCCGCTGCAGGAGTTTTCCTGCCAAATATTGTTTCTTTGATTTTCTGATGACATGGATTTTGGTCTCTCACAAGATGTTAAATATATATTGTATATTGTATTCCTGTGATATATGGTGACATACCCCAGTTAATCAATGTGTATGTATAGTTTGTTATGTGAAAAAAATGTGGAGGTGTGGATAAATTAGTCTTTTTAGGTACTGTTATAACTGCCCTATATGCAGCTATGTATTTAACCCTTTTTGACTGATGGTGGCAGGGAATGTAAATCACAATTGCATTTTCAGCTAATCATTCTCAGAAACCATTTAAGATACAGATTTCACATTTGCTGTAAAGTTTAATCTCATTGGGGGTATTTTGCAGGTGACCTTGACCTTCGTCCTAATATGGCTTCTCCATTACCTGTATTCATTAATCTTGTTTATGAATTAAGTTTTATCAGAAGCATTGATTTACAGTAGCGGAGTTCCGAATAATATAGCGTTATACATCCCCACATGTTGCTACAACTGTTTAAATACTGTACCTGTAATTTTTCATTGTTAATATCCTGACAACTTTTTACACTTATAATTTTAAAGTCTGTTTCAAAGCAGTTTTCAAAATGTCCTCTCTAGTGCACTGAGGTTTGAGATCTGTCCTCTAAATCACTGCAGGAAGAACGATTAAAAAAAAAAAAAACATAACAGCAAGTGCTCTGGCGTTTCTGTTCCGTACCACATCATGGATCGTTAATGCTGTGTTACCTGTTTGACAATGTGGGCAATAATCCTGACACTATCAGTGCACTGGAGCTGCCATTTTGAAAAGAGCTTTGAAACAGACTTTAAAGTTATAAGTGTAAAAAGTTGTCAGGATGTTAACAATGAAAATAAAAATTACATGCATGTTATTTAAACAGTTGTAGCAACGCATGGGGACGTGTAACACTATATTTTTCGGAACCCTGCTACTTACTCTTTAAATACTATTACCTAGAAGTGTGCATTATATAAGACTTGCACATTCCACATATACATGTTATGCATATTATACAAAGAGAAGCTTAATCATACAAGGTATACATGTAGTGTGTGTTATACATAGTCAAAATCATGGTAACATGGATATTGTGCAATTAAAAAGGACAATTTTAGAAGTTAACTTATAGTAAAGAAGGTATTAATCCCACAAAATGGTACCACAATGCACATGAATATTTTATACACTTTATATGTTCTGATTTGTTTTTGTTTTTCCATTTAATTTAATATTTATTTTAATATTTTATACATTAGTGAGAGTAGATTGCTTAAAAACACTTAATAATGTAGAGAAAGTGAGTAACAGAGCCATTAACCATACATCTTTAAGAACTCTGCTTTGAAATCTTCAGCACAAACATAATCTCTTTGCAGTGCGGCTCAGACAGGCTTTGGCAATACATATTCATAAGAGACAATTTCAGAGATAAGGCGCTATACTTTGATACATACCAAATAGCCCTATCACAAAAAAAGTGACGCAGTTCTGAATTGCTAAACACCCACAGTTTGAAATAATAAAGGGGGCTATGGCTTCCCCACATAAAAATAAGAGCCACAGACATAGACCAACAAAGTTAAACATTTGTTTAAACGGTCATTTACCATTTAAACTACTGTCTCACTTCAATAAAAACTAGAATTTATTTAATATTGTGACAAAGTATTGATCTGTAAAGTCTAACATAAGCACACTTCGGTCAGAGAACAGAAACAACACACAATGGTATCCCAGTTAATCAGGACCGTGCCTGTTGGTTTATTGTCTCCCTGGTCCCAGGCAGATGGGTTGTTGAGTTGGGTCGCAAAGTTCAGTACACAAAGCAGGTTATCATACAAACAGGGTCTCACCGCCGGCAGAGTAGTCCAAACAGTCCAAGTCATGCACAGGTATTCAATAGTTTCTTTGTTCAATAATCTCTCCTCCTCTTAACCCGATCCAGCAAAAGCTGTCTCACCTCCAAACACACACACTTAATGAGGTTTTAGCTGTCCTTTAAATACAGGTGGCTGGGAGTTGATTGCCCTATCAGTGACCCATTAACAATCCATTAGCACCTCATCACATTCCTCCCAAGACACCTATCTCCGTGTAGTTTTCCCCATCGGCCATTTTGTGACTGTCGGCCATTTTGTGTTCAGTGTTCGGCCATTTTGTGTGAGGACACAACCCCAACAAAATGTCTGCCCGCACATACCTCCCATTGATTACCTCACCCCTGGGATTGCCACAATATTTACAGTCCTATTTCAAATGATAAATGGTGAAATATCTTGAAAGACAAAATCGAAGTAAGATCCTTTTAAAAACAATATGTTTTCACTTAAACGTTTAATAAAGTACAGTAATGTTTAGGATTTTTATTTTAATATTTCAACATTTAAAGCACTGATAACTTTATGATAATAATTGTTTTGCTGTTTTAGCACACTTTGTTCAGTTTATTGGGTGATTTTGTGGTCCCATTTGTACAGATGAAAATGCAGAAGTGTCAAATTATATACAATGGGCTCACAAAAAAATCAATTTTAACTCTTTTTTTTATAAATATTATTTATAAATATACATTAATTTAACCTGTGATGTGATAATGGCAACTTTTGAAGGATTTTGTTTTTTAAATGTATTGGGGGATAATTTTGACTGTGTTGATAGTCTTGTTGGTGTCTGATATTCAAGATGACTGCAGTGAAGACTCAGCCCTTTGTTCATGATTGAAGGCTGGCTAGTAGTGAGGGCATTGAAGACCATCTAAAAGCACGCTTTGATGAATGAATATTAACAAGGCAAAAGACATTATGTTTCACTTTGTGTTTTATGCTTCAAGTTTAATTTAGGGCCCTTTCACACTGGATATGTAGATAGATGTGCAGAGTACAGTACACTTACCAAGTGTACTCAGCTCTTTCCAGGAGAAAGGCACTCAGATCATTTCTCTTTCTACTTTATTGTACAGACCACACCCACACACACACCCACATTATATATATATATATATATATATATATATATATATATATATATATATATATATATATATATACACCATGCCTATTGGTATTTCTTTTTTCTTGACAGTTATTAATGTGTATTTATTATATAATGCAACGTGTGAAATTAAAAAATAAAATAATCACGTTTTCTGTTGCCTCTATCAACTACATTATAGCATAAGCAATACAGTATTCTTTAATTTGCCAACACATTGCTATCATGAAATACCAGAATATTTCCCACAAGGGAGTGTAAGAAGTATTTAACGTAAACTACAAATTAATGGAAGAGCAGTTAAGTTCAGGCTTATCAGTCATAATAAAGAAGAAAACTGTGGTAAATCAAAAGTGCATTGAGATTAATTGTAAACAAAAAAAAAACAAAAAACAAAAAAACAATGTTAATTATTTGCTGGCCTCTTTCTGTAACAACATGTTACTCATAGGCCTGGATGATTTTTCAATATGAGAAAAAAATGTGTAAATAAAAATTGAAATTGGAATTATCAACATCCCATGCTCAGTTCTTGAAATTAGAAGCAATTAAACAATTCCCAGAAATATTGCAGATGCATGAAGAAAATAGTGCCATAATTTAGTACAAAATGAAGCAGCCGAGTAAAGAGGAACAGATGTCTGTGAGGATCACATAGTATGTATTTGCAGACTCCAGTACCATAGCGAGAAGTATTAAAATAAGCAGTAAAGTTGAACAGCTTGCAGGAGGCCATGCATCAATGTCAAAAACTGAATCTCTGAAGAAATGTACGGAACCAGTCATTTGGGGGTTCATGTAATACTGGTGATACGATAGATAAAAACGAAATAAAGTTGACCCAGACAAAATGCTCTGTCTTGGTTGTCTTGGTAAATTCTGCATTCATTTTCACCATACTGTTCTTCTGGGGAAGATTGCTTTGTCAGGTGTGTGCTATGGTCCCCTGAAACCATAACACTGCTCTATAGGGCACTGCCTGTTATTTATATGGTTATGTACAAGCAGTGCCTTTTAAATATTCAGTGCAAAATATGTTCAGTCTGATGTTCCTTGCAGCTGTGGACTTCTTCAAAATGTTGCTGTTAGTATTCTCTTTCAATTCGAAGACGACCAACAACCAATACTTTTGGGATATGCCTGCCACAGGTCAGTTATTTATGAGCATTTTATGTCAGAGCTGCAGATAGGCCCCTCCGAGGAGTGATGTCCTCGTTCCCGCCTACCGAGGAAACAAGTAGTCACTCCGCGTAGATCACGTTCTCTTTTGCTTCTCACAATCAGGTAGGTAAGGTAGGTATAACTAACCTCTCCAGCCTCTGCGCCTCGGTGCTTCGCCGCCTTCGGTGCTCAAGCGCCCCCTGCATCAGTACCCTTGGTGCCCTCTGTGCTTCGGTGCCTAAGAGCCTCGGTACCTCTGTGCTTTGGTGCCCAAGAGCCTCAGCACCCTCGGTGCTCAAACACTCCCTGCATTGGTGTCTCGGTGCTTCTGCGCCCTCTGTGCTCTAGAGCCAAGGTGCTTCGGCACTTAGGCACCCTTAGTGCTCAGATGCTCGGTGCATCGGTGCTTTGCCCCGGCATGTCGAGATGTCGAAGTTCCACCCTTGCACGTCCTGTGGAGGGATACTTCCCCCACAGGACAAACACCTCTTGTGTGTCAAGTGCCTGGGAATGTAGCACGCCTCTTCCGCCATGGGAGATGAGATGTTCCGCTCAATCTGCGCAGGGTCCCAGCCTCGGACCCTGCGCAGAAGGCTCACAGAGTTTACAGGGGCAGCTTCCTCAGCTAGTCAGCTGATCCCTCTACAGTTCTGGGAGCCCCGTCCTCCCCCCTCCTCTACCTGCCTTTGAGCCTGTTGCAGAGCATACCCTGCGCACAGGCTCCAGCCCATCGAGTTTGCAGCTGCTCACGGTCTCCTTCAAGGAGCATTAAGAGGACGAGGCATTCAAAGCAGGCTAAGGATATCTCGGAACTGAAGAGCCAGATGGCTCAGGTTTTAGAGTATCTGGTTAGGCAGCAGCCTCTTCCCCTTGCTCCTGCCCCAGAGCAAGACGAGGCGATGTGCAAGGAGAAACAGGATGAGATCTGAGTCGCGGCTTCCTGGGATGGGGACTCATTTGTGCAGCAGGAGACAGAGGTCCAGGAGACGGGCCCCAGCTCTGAGATTGCCTCAGAGACTGGAGTTACCCCTCCCTCAGTTCGGGAGCTTATGGAGTGAGCCTCCAACTTCTGCCAGGTCCCCCATTTCTGTTTCTCCAGTTCCTTAATACAGGTACTTACTTGTTTGTTCCAAGCATTTAATTGGTTGTATCATATATCTATTTCTTGTAATGTGTTATGTGCCTTAGGTAGCTGTCATTTGGAAGCCTCTTGTGGTAATTCTCTCAAGAGGTCTATTCCTGAACCATTTTTTCAGACATACAGTATATAAAACATGATAAAAGTAAAGCTTAGCCCAAGGAATAAAACCTATAAACAAGATTTTAGTACAAACTGCACATGGAATGGGATTATAATTAATTTTTGCCCTAACTCTAGGAGTCAGACATAGTAGCACACAGTAATGACAGCTAGCTTTGTTTGAACCATATAGTGTTCCTTCAAGTGTTTTATCAATAGTTTATTTTTGTTAGTCAATGTAAGTTATAAGCACCAACATTGCAGCAAACAAGAGAACCAGCACAACGTCCAAAAAACAGGTTTATGATGAATTGTGTTCTTTATAGCCCCATAGAAGTAGGTCCTACGATATATGGATGAGCATTATGCCTTAGCAGCACATACAATCATGCATAGCATAGCTCTACGTTATTGCTGATGTCTATATAATGATTTTCATCTTGCTTTCTGAAATTCCTGGAGGAGTACTGGAAGTACTTCAAAGTATTTTATGTATTCATTTCCAAGAGATGGAAGACCAACTAGACTAGGGAAGACTTGATTACGTTTTTTTGATGTAGTCTAATGAAAAATCTTGGTGATGTTTATTTGTGGAAAATAAATGTGTTGTGTAAAATAAATAAAAAATCAATACAAAATTACATTGGAGAAACTGAATGTATGTTTTTTGTAAGAATATAGCATAATTTTATATTAAAGGTACTAAAAGAAGTTCCTGTTTGTAGGCACGAGAGACCCTTCAAAATTACAATGTTTTGCTGGACCACTGGTCCAACATGAAAAGTTCTTAATTGTTTAGTTTACTGTTAACGCCGCAGGGTTCTGCTGCTATTGTAAGTAGAAGTCAGCAGCTCAGATAAATAAAAAAAAGCTTAAATGATCTAAGTCCCAGTCAAGACCAGTCTTATGGGAATAGTTGTGAAAAGGTTAGCCTGGATGAGAAAATCCCATCTGCACATCCCATTAGAACGTCTTAAAGCAATCTTTTTTGGCAGATGCTCTTCCTAATTGGTTCTTGGTGCTCTGTGTTGTTATTTTCCTTAATCTAATCTGCTGACTTCCTATTTTTCCACACAAGAAGAATGAGATATTAGTAGTCCTTGGTGTGGTAGTGTTTTTCCTTTAGCTTGCCCACTTGTCTTTGCTGTTGCATTGCTGACTGACTTTCCAGGGGCCAGCTGTTCTGTGGACTGAAGGAAACCTTGCATTTTATAGCAACCTCCCTTTGTGATTAACCTTCTTTAAGTAGAGTTAACATGCAGTGGTTCCGCAGTGCACCGCAAGGTTCAATTATGGGGGAAAGTATTTTTCGATACAATTGCATCGACAACGTTTCTCCTGAAGAACCACATTTCTCCTTACAACTTAACACCTTTACATCTGTGTAACATTTTGAATTCTGCTCTGAAAATGGAATAAATAAACCAGTCAAATGAAGGTTAGGACTTAAGCAAATCGTGGAAGGTGGATTTATATCAACATCTAACAACAATGTTTATTTTTAAATTCTTTTTTGGCTTCAAAATAACAAGCAAAACATTGTATCATGCCTGTTCTCAAGTCTGTGCTTAGGGACAAAAGAAGCTGGCAGTTCATCAAACTCATTTTTTTGTTTGGCTCTATAACTACAATTAATAACTTTTAATGATAGATGCATAGCTGTACTTTTCATTCCTTTTTTTATGTTGGCTGAGTGCCCAAATCCATCAGCCCAAACCTGAATCATGGCAACATCAATTTGGTAGCAATCAACAGCTATCTATCCTGTATGTAGGCATTGACATACGGCTATGACCACAAGTTTTGCATCACCCTATAGAATTAACAAACTTTGTTTCATAGTTTAATCAAACCTGTTCAATACTGATACGTTAACAAATTGAATTACATGCCGCTTTGTAGTTTTCCATATACTTAATGAAAAACTGACAAAAATGAAAAAATGTGACATTTCGAAATCTACCATGAAACACTGATGTTAAATAAAAGATCTACATTATGTTCATATATATATAAATGATGTCTCAATCCTAAAATGTTTGGCCATTGCTGTGCAGTGGGTTCCATGGAAGATGTTCCTGGTACTGCGGTAAACTTGCAGTACCTCGAGGCATGTCACAGTATACCACAGTTATTATGCGTTGCAGCTTGTGTAAAGCCAATACTTTCTTTTTCCAGCAGTGGACTCCAGAGAGCTTTTAGGAATTTAATGGCCTGTATATTGTTGTTTGTTAACAAGATGCTTTCTGCTTTAGATTTGTTTAGTGCCCCCTCTCTCTGCAGGGATTCTGTATTAATTAATTAATTAATTAATTAATTAATTAATTAATTAATTAATTTGTTGTTTGACAATTAAACTACAAAAGCAAAACATAAATCCATATAAAAAAAAAGTTCTTCCCATACAAATGCAGGCATAAAAAATCTGTATAAAAAACCGAAAACAAATCAATTAATGCTAGTATATATTATCTATCTGAAAAACAATGTTTTCTTCAGGTCTGCAATTTGTGCAACATGATAGCAACACTAAATGTTACAATACTTTATACCATTTTTACAAGTATTCAAATCAACAAATGCAATTTTTTGGCCAAGTGTAATACTACTCGTTAGTGAAAATAAAAAATACATTTCTATCAAGCTGGATGGATCAGTGTGTTAAATTGTTATCGATTCATGCAAGCCCATGCAAGTGATCCATGTGATCCTTATTCCTTTTTTTCCTATTCCCTATTCATGAAGGAAAAATGAAATAACACTAATATTTCCTTAGTCCTTATTAAATCCGAATAGAGAAAAAGGAAATGTCATGGATGGCTTTGTGGGTGACGTCAGACGGGGAAATACAGGCAACACAGGGACTGTGGGGTGAAACGCAATTGTGCTCTTTCTTTATTAAATAAAATATTTAAACAGAAACAAATCACTGAACGCAAAACAAAATGGCACAATGACCAAGCAAACAAAATAGAACACGGAAACTAAAACAAGTACTGTGCAGATGCAAATACAGCGTGCATAGCATTTGTCTTTTTAGATATCTCTCTTTCTCTCCTATCCTCTACTACAACACATCCTTCCCCGGTTAGCAAAAGCTGCTGGTTTATATAGTGGTCAAGGGATTAACTGGTTATCAATTACCTCGTTTATCGCTCCACCACATTCCGCACAGGTTTTCTAAGGCGTATCATTAGCTGCCGACCACGCACTCACAGGATGTATTTTGGCAGGGATGAGAAGTAAACATCGTCCCTGCCAACTACATTTAACTATAATAATAATAATAATAATAATAATAATAATAATAATAATAATAATACAAAAATACAAATAAGCATTGGGGGCGGGTGTACCCCGTCACAGGGCTGAATAGGAAAATAGTATTTTCTTGCAAATTTGAGACATCCAGGGTCAGTTTTGTAGGCAAAAAGCTTATATCTGAGGCTCAAAAAGACCAGGTGACACCAGCCCCAAAGGCTTTGCCTATTTTCTTCTAAGCATGCCCCACCAAAAAGTTGCTTTTTTCCTTTTTCGCTGTGAATACAGAAATAAACTTTTCACTGGGAGCATGTTTCTTGCAAGTTACCTTAATAATTTTACATCATTTGTTGTAGTAACCACATTTTTTATACCAAATCTGAAGAAAACAAGAAGTGTTCACTGACATATGGCTTGTAGGAATATGAAGAATAGCTTCATGTAGTTTCTTCATTCAATGTTCATTTTACAAAACTGAAATACTCATATTGAGAGTGTTTAAATGATTTTGAATTGTATTACTTAGGTGTCTGGTTCTAGTTTTGTAAAATTAGCATGTGTTTTGTGCCATGATGTTTAAGTATTATAGCTAGAAACTAACTAAAACATTTTACACTCTTGGTAGTGACCTTCTGGTTTGCAGAAATGCTGAACCATGTATTTATTACAGTATTATATTATTGCAGTGCACTACTTGCAAATGTAACTACAGGCAGATTGCAGGTTATTTAAAATACTGTAGCAGCAAGACTGCTGGCTTTGACCAGTTACATCATATCACACTAGTCTGGGGCTCGTTTCCCAATAGCCACTTGAACTGAAACAACATTGTAAGACCATCGTATGATCAACGTTTCAAAACTGCAGTGTTTCCCGAACACCATCATAACTCCATTAGCTCTTGAACTCCGTCTTGAGTTCATGAGCGGTCTGGGGCAGTCGTGAAATATTTGTGGAGGTTGTTAATGCATAGCAAGACCATCAAAACCTAAAACACAACAACTCAGCAATTGAAACATGGCTGCTATACACAGAATATTGGAGTTAAATCATTTACATCGTCGTAGGCATCCACGTAGCAGATTTGTAAAGAATAATGCTAATATACGGGGTCATTTAAATCCATTAGACATTCTAGAAGATTGTGAAATCATAAGAAGATACAGGCTGCCTCAGAATGAAATACTGATTTTGCTTGAGCTGTTGGAACCTGACCTAAAAAAACACACACACAAAGAAATTTTGCCTTAACCCCTGCTATACAGTTACTCTGTGCCTTGCTTTATTTTGCTTCAAATAGTCGGAGACGGTCTTGTATTAAGCAAAGCTTCTGTGTCATGGTGTGCCCAGCAGTGACTACATCGCTAGTAAAGCATGCTTCACAATTCATACAGTTTCTAAAAACACAACCTAGAATTTCTGATAGTCATGGTGGGTTCTATGAAAAATCGCAAATTTTCCACGAGTTGTGGGTTTAATCGATGGGATATTAATTCCTGTAACAACCCTACGTGACGACGAGCCTCTCTGTGTCTCCAGAAAGGATTATGCTGCCATCAGTGTTCAAGTGGTGTGTGTGATCATCTTGGACTCATAACATACATCGTGGCAAAATTGCCAGGGGGGGACCCACAATGCTTTTATCTGATCCAACTCTTCATTCTGCCAAGCAGCAGAAAATGGGCTATTTAATGAAGGGTGGTTGTTGGGGAACAGCGGCTACCCTTTAAGATCATATCTCCTGAACCCCATTTTACATCCTGCAATGATGCCGAGGAGAGGTACAGCAACGCACGTTGGCTAACTAGAAGTCTAATTGAATGTACCATCGGTGTATGGAAAATGAGGTTTCTCTGCATAGACACATCTAGTGGAGGACTACACTTTACACCAAGTGTTGTGGTGTGATTGTTGCAACAGCGATACTTCAGAATATTGCAGTGAGACCTAAAGCACTGTTGCCTGAAGAGGATGTGACACGTGAGTCTGAAGAAGATGTAGCAGAGTTGGATGTGGATGTTGATCATGGAAGAGATTTCAGTGCTGGCAGAAATGTGCGGCAGAATCTTATCCAAAATGTGTTTGACAGTTAATTGATGAACATTGAAGATACCATTAACAGTTGCTCAACTATTACAATAAAAGGAGAAATAAACAACCATATGTACACTTCACACCTATATACTGTATACTGTGTGTGTGTGTGTATATATATATATATATATATATATATATATATATATATAATTTTTTGTTAATGTCTGTAATACAGTCGGACTACATAAGTGTGTTGCATACAGAAATGCCTCTGTAAGTGATTCTGCAGCAGCAGTTGATCACATAGTGGGATCTGAAAGTTGCTTTGGATAAAAGCGTGTGCTAAATTAATATTAATACTTCTGCAAACATTGGGAGTCTAACTTTGTGCAATCGACTTGCCTTTAAACAGAAATTAAATTAATTGATTGTAAGTAAGTTTATAAGTAAAACAATAAGGTCCTGTGTAAATGTTTTGCTTTACTGTTCAGGGTTTGTGAAATATATTTTGAGGACTATACATGTATATGGTTTATTGTTTTATCGGGAACGTTGAGTGCTGGTGTTGCTTCCACAGATATGGAACCACTGGGATTTGACTGGAATCCAACTCTAAATAAAGATAAAAGGGGTACAGGGGCAGAACATAATAGGTTTGTTCATGTATTTATTTTACTTACTTTGACCCATAGCCACAGTGCCACCCACATCCACACCCACACCCACACCCACCTTGTCCTTCTGCCAAGTGGTCTGGCATAATGAACGGAATCGAAAATACTGGGTCGCAAAAATTGTGCCTCAGCAACTGCATGCTGCTTTCCCATAATTTCTATTTTTTCTTTTTTTTAAGTTCTTGATATTGCAAGAGTATTTTTTCCAAATTTGTGTAGATTTTTCCCAATATGTCAGTTTTCTCACTCTTTATGGTGATTAACTCCTGGCTGCATCCACAGGTGATCTTGCTGTTCCGCTTACGTTTACCATGTACCGATGACTCAAGTCTTTCGGGTGATGATATTGCCTCACATTCCGCTACATGAAACCCCATGTCTACAGGCACTTCTTCTTGTGCTTCTTCCCTCTGTGTTGAACACGAGGGTACGTCGACATCAGTAGGGAATTCTCTGCTGGCCAGGATACCATGTACAGCAGTGGGTCCCACTATGTTTTCAGCCTTTTCTTCTTTGGCGGTTGACATAATAGAGCATTGACCGCCACCCCGTTTTTTGTTGCTGCTTTTTTAATACCTTCCGTTTCGCTAAGCTAGCAAAATCCTGCCATTTCTTGCGGATGTCTTTTCCTTCTCTTGCAGGGCCAGTACCTGAGGCATTCATTTTCTGAGCTATGTCTGCCCACTTACTGATTTTAGCTTGATTTGTTACACTGGTTTTCAGCTTGCTAAAATAAAGGAGATTTATTAGCTTCTACCTCATTCACAAGTATTTCTATTTCAGTTTTAGTAAATACATTTTTTGTATTCTTTTGCCATCATCACAAACACACTGTTTGCCTTAGTGTGCATTTTTTCTTCTCTCCAAACAAGCATAGACTTCTTTGCACCACATATATGTGTTTCAAATGTGCCCTTAATTGGCAATTTCACGGATCCACACGATGCACTTTATGATCACTAATTAAGTTGGAGTTTCACATGGGGTTTTGAGAAACACACTTGAAGATTGACTGTAAACAGTTGAAGTGTATTGTGTGATTAATCTTCAAACAGCACGTTCCACCGCTATCGGGAAACAAGCCCCTTTTTTAAACAAAAAAGAATGCTTTCATACGTGATTCTCACTCGCTTTCATACCGTAAGAACAACTTTTTTTTCCTACCAAATCTCATAGAAAGTGTTCTCTTTTCCCATTTCTGCCAGGCATTTTAGAGATGATCTAGAAAGTGCTTTACTAGAGGTGGTTGGCTATTTTGTTATATATAGTCCCAATGAAATGTCCTTCTGTTCATTTAAATACAAACATTTCTGTGATAAATGTTTGCTTTCATAGCATAAAAATAAAATATTAAACAATTACCCATTTAGTGAAGTCACGTTACATGCTAATACATATATACAAAAGTAATACCGTATAGGGCTGCTCAATTACAAAACCCATTGATCACTAAACTATTTCTTGATAGTCAACACACAACCTGACATACCCAGGATGGATTTAGGTCACTAAATCACTAGCTTTATTACACTTGGTTGGATTGGCTGATGCAACTTCACACGAACTTCTGCATCAGCAAACTGTCCATCCGTTGCCAATGTGCCAGTACACCGCCCATCTAACATGCTCAGCCCCGAGATACAGCAAAATAAATAATCAAGTAACATTAAGCCCCTGCCAATTATTAAAGATATGATGATTCACTGTCCCTGCTGGCTAGGCAGTAAACTAGTCTACAGTTAGGATACTAGTACAGTAAAACTGTTGTGTTTGTTCAGTAAAGAATAATATTGGAAGAGCTGAGACCCACTGGACACAGTACAAATCTATGTTTGTTTGTTTTTTTGTTGTTTTTTTACTGTAACTATAGATTATGCACTGAATATAGTATATCATTTTGTGTAGCCGGGGAATGCCTCTTTATTTCTTTTGGGCAGTATGTGCATTTGCTAAGAAACCTTGGGCAATTGCTCATTTACCTATATGTAAGGTTGTATGTTCCTCCTTACACTTTTTTCACAACCATTCGATCAATTTATTTAGAAATGCAGATCTTTGAGAATTATGTCAACTCAGTTCTAACATGGTTAGAACAGTCATGTGGGTCTGTTGTTTCACTTTGGCTCAGTTCTTGTATTTCTTTCTTTTTTAATGTCTTTGTACATTGTATTGTTTTATAATTTTAATACTGTTGCTAAGATATTTATTTGCTTTCAGTAACTTCCTACTCATGAAACGCAAATATTTATACGGTTATTTTTACATACATTGATATTAGTTCAGTTATGTATTTCTCTTGATGTATTTGTGTTTAAAATATTGATGTTATTTAATTTTAATTGGTGTTTAAAATAGAAAATAGAGACTACATTGGGCTAAATTCTCAAACTTTTTACCCTGACCAGAAATGAACAACTCAGACACTGTACCCAATCTGTAGGTATGTGCTTACTGTAAATACATTGCTGATCATCTATAACAATCGCTAATAAAAAACTATGGTAGATCGGTAGGTACATGTCCTTGATAATATTCTGTTGAGTGTAGTGGTAATGTACTGGTAAGTGAAGGACATATGGGTCTAAGTGGAACAGAAGATTGAGAAGGTCATTCTAATTAATTATTGCATATTTTTGATATTTTACTGTGTCCAAAAGAGCAGTGATATGGTAAATACAGGCATACAACTGTACCTTTGTGTAAGTTATGAGACTTTCTAATTTTGTATTGATAATGGTATCTGCCAGGGATATATTGCAATCAGTGTCGTGTCGTGCATAGCATGTCAGGGACTCCTCAGCAAAAAATCGATGTGGGCCCCGTTTTTCACTCTTTACTGACTTGTAACTGCAGAATACCGAGTACGTATACTTACCAAACAATTAGTTAAAATTAGTCTTTGGGATTTCATGGCAATTAAATTATCCACAATCTTGTCCGTGTTCGATTTTCTTCCTTGTGCTTGTTCTATACTCAACAAGGCTAGTCCCAGTGGTCATTCACATGGTACTTCTGGTGTAATTAGTTTTAATCAGCTTAAGTTTAGAAAATGATCTCTCAGCAATGGTAACAGTGGCAGGAATGATTCAAAATAAAAACAAAACAGATCCATGATCTATTATAAATCACTTCACTTGGTGATCACTAATCTTAATAGGAAAGTTAGCCCTCTGTTGGATATTCCTCTCCTTTAGGGAAATTATCAATCGCAACTTCAGCACCATCATTTTCTAGTACTGTTTCATACTATTACTTGCTCGTCACTCTTTCTATACACTTCATTTTTTTCTCAGCTTGTATTTGCCATTGGATCAGGCTCAGACAGGGGTATCCCTCGCTTCTTTTTGTGTTTCGATGCTTTTAAAAAATAAATAAAAACAAAAAATAGAAAATCAATTTTAGGATGTTTCTGATTATGTCATTCTTCTTCTCTTTTCTTTTTCCTCTTCTGAGCTCCACTTTGGGGTTGACATTGTCACTTACTGCCTGCCTCTGTTTCAAGCTTTCTCTGGTTTTATTGAAAAATGTCCGCACTTAATAAACCTTACTCCCAGGCCCCATAGCTATGCTATGGCGGTATAAATAATAGATAAATGTATGCATACTGTGTTTACTTGAAATAAAGTTGACTCTTAATCCAAGTCTCAAGGCAAATAAATAAAAACAAAATTACCAATGAACGTTAATTTCAAGGTGCCAGCATGACACAGTCCATTAAAATCACCAGAGGGGTTATCAAAAGTGTCAATGTATAATTAGTCAGTGTAGTTTAACTACCAAACCATAAAGGTTAACAAAAAAACATGTATTAGAGATGTGAAAACTGGTACTTAGGTATTCTGATTTACGACTCATGGCTCACTCCAAACTTCGTAATGGAATCCACTGCACAAGACCAACGAGATCTTCCCAAGACAACCTGGTTCATGTTTCACATGCCTTTTACAATACCTTATCAACATAGCTGCAAAGATAGTGGACAAACCATATGAACGCCATATGGGACAAGCAAAATAAGCAAAGGCAAGTGCAGGAGAAGACCTTTCAACAAGGATGGACCCAGTGAACTGATCTAGCCAGACTGACAAATGAAAAGTTAACTTGATCTACAAATTATCTATTGCTGGATAATATGTTAGATGATAACTGCATCATTAGGTGCTGCTGAATCAGAACTTCTGAAGATTTTCTTGTTGGCTGTGTTTTTTTTTTATTTTTAGCTTTATGACTCCTTAGAAAGAAGCTAGAAGAAACACATTTCACTGATTTAATCAAAGATCTATACTTTTGTGCTATCCTGTTCAGTCACGACATTTCATTTAATTGTATACTGTAATTTGTGGCTTCAGGTTGTAGTTGGTTTGGAGAAATGGGTACAATACACTTACAAAAATATGTGACAGGAAAAATAACTGTTATACTCATTATGACAAAATGAAGTAATATCAATACAATACAGCAATTAACAATACAACAAACGTCTGTAAGGTTAAAAATGGTTAAAATAAGTGAATCCATCTCATTCATATACGAGTATAGAAAAGGCTAAAATACTTTCATAACTACAAATAGTGAATTATCGAGATAGTCTGTAAGAAATTAACCCTGGTCCTGTACTCACTCACTCACTCACTCACTCACTCACTCTCTCTCTCTCTCTCTCTCACTCTCACTCTCGTCAGTGAGTTATATACTCTTTTGTTAATTAAAACCCTCCTTTTCCAAGTGCAAATTAACTCCTGATAAATTATGACAATTAACACAGATTTCCTTTTAAATTCCCACGCAAACAAAAGAAATAGTCACAAGAAGCCCTGCTCGTTAAGATGTTAACATTATTTTGTAATTCAACATAATTTCTGAAATCACATAAGCACGATTATTTAAAAATGAAATAGGCACAACGACCGCTTGAAAATGCCAAAATCAATGCTACATACCGATTTCTTGATTAATACTGGAGTTATCATTTACAAACTTTTGAAAATCCTGCCCACAAGTACCTTAAATATAAACAGTACAAGAAAGCTTAACTGGATTTTTACAATATCTGCAAGGCATATTGAAAGATGGCAGCTGTTGATGTATTGCTCAGGTTTTTAAATGGCATGTTTTAGATTCTTACATATTGCTGTGGAAGAAAGCACTGGGGGACCACTCCGCTAATTTAATGAATACATTTCTTGAATGCCTGTCCATACAGTTTAGGATTACCAAATTTCCACAGTGAAAAACTGGGACATTTTTGTTTCTTCAATTCACTGACGCCGTAGCAACTGTGAAGCTGTTAACAAAAATAACAGTATATAAAATAACACAATAATAGTTTAAAAATTAAACATCGGGTGAAAGACAGATTTAAAAAATAGATCAGCTATTAGCCTACCATTTAAATATATGGCATTTCTAGATTATTATTTTTTAAAATTTGTGTTTCTACACCTAATTGTATATCTTGTGTAAGAACCAAACATCTGGGGGTAAACACTAGTCTTATGTGTCTGTAAAAATTATGAACATGTTTTTAATTGTCAGAAATAAGCAGTCCAAACTGTACTCCCGTTGAAGAAGCAAAGTATATGTTAAATGCAGTGGATGTCTGTAGAGATTAATGTGAACTAGGGAATGCAATAGTTTGAAATTAATTCAAATCAGACTTTAATAAAATGTGGCTTTCTGGAGTAATGTAACAAATCTGTTTCCAAGAGGCATCCAGAGGTTACAAAGAAACTTTAAAAGCAAAATTCTTCACTTGCTTAAATACTCTTGCTCTTGTTTGAGAACCCATTAAGCTACAATCGAGTGTAGGTGTAGTTCAGGTTAAATGTGTAGTTGAGTACTGACAAACAAAAGTAATCTGATGGAAACTAGACTGTGCTCAATCTTTTCAAAAACAAAAAAGAAACATACAGGTTTACTTCTGTGCTTTGGTTTGTAGCGCCACTACCAGGTAAAGGACCATATATAATTTGATTTTTTTTACATTTGTGGTAATTTAATAACAAAGAGCTTAAATATGGATACATTTAATATACATTAGTTTGGGGACTCAAGGACATTATCAGCCTAGACTTGCCTTGAGTTAGATTATGAATAAATGAATTACAAAAATCTATTACATTTTTAGGACATTCTTAGTTAAGGATGTGGACCAAATTTAACTGGTAGGCCCATTCTTCAGTTTTGCCTACATGAAGAAAAAAAAAATCAAAAGACTGATAATTAAATTCTTTGAATATAATTTTGTTTTCAAGGCTTTTGTTTTGTGTTAGTGAAACAGCATTAGGGGGCAAATGGGATTCATGACTATTCTGTTCTTTCTTTATTTATTATAAATATATTTGAAATGTATGATTAATTTCAGATCTATACATATGATTATATATTTCAGTATTAAAAGCCATATTAAAAATAAACACATCATTAAGAGGAGTGTTTTTACTTGCAGAAAGATATACTGTGAGTCCAATACATACAGATTTATTCTGTTTTGCATTTCCCTTTAATTGGAATGAATTCAACTTGATTCAGTGTGCAACATAGCTGCTGCTGGAAACTTTTACTGAATATCGCTAATAAGCTGAAGGTTAATTGGAAACAACAATAGGGAACATGTCATAGTTAAAAAAAAAAATGCCACATCCATAGACATTTGAAGAGTCCTGGTATAAAATAAAAAAATAGTTTGCTGACTGTAAATAAAACGCATACCACGGACGTGAAATGGTCTTTAATATTATCTTTAGTTTTAATAAGAACAGTTTATCTAAACCATTTCTGTCTTATATTGGCATAAGATAAAATACTTTCTAGTGTAATTTGAATTACATGTCTCATTAGTAGTCAGGAAAAACAATTTATTTTCAGCCTCAGTTGTTAGAAAATGACTCTTCTGTCATAATTATATGCTTTTTTGACAGACACATTTCAGTGATTGGATGCTTGACCTTTTCTGAAATGATGCATAAAGATATAACTGATTCTAAATTAATTTCTATACGTATGTAAAGTTTAGCAGCATATAATAGCATAATATAGAGCAGTGGTCCTGGAGAGCTACTGGATCTTCTGGTTTTTGTTTCAACCGAGCTCTTAGTTACTCAATTGCACCAATTATTGGCTTAATTAGTCAAAATTAACAGGTGTTCCAGATCTTTAGCCATTGATGAAATAGACCCCTATATAAATCTGAGGATTTGGGGCTCTCCAGGACCAGGGTTGGAGACCCCTGATATAGACAGATAGAAATAAACTAGAAGCCTTCTGAAAGAAAAGCACACACGTGGGAGTTCATCAGCTGTCCTCTACTTTAGAGAAGTAGCACCCGATTGGGGCTTAATAGATGTCATCACAGGATGGTCTGCCATTATCTGATAGCTTGACCTCATAATTCAATCCCTCTGCAACTCTGACTATACATCTCTAAGAGTTCCATACATAATTGAACAGAGTTTAATTTTAACTATAAGACAGCAATAAAGATCTTAAATGTGAATCCACTAGTATCTACATCAAGCTATTTTTAGCACAGTCCCTTGGAAACAGTTATAATTTGACTAACATGCTGGGTCCATTTACCTCCCAGCCGACTTTAAGAACAACAGATGTGAATCCTGTTTGTGACACTTCTGACATACATCACAGGATATTATTTTTTCACATTAACATAATAATAGCATTGCAGCAGTTGCAAGGTGATAGAAAACACATTTTTCAATATGTCATCCTTTCTTCCTTGTTCAGGCAGTATTCTGATTTTTATTTTCTCCATTCTGTCAAGAAGAAGGACTATGATTATAAGGCTGGACTCATACCACGCTGCAAGATGTGATTTATTATGGCTTACAGTATTAGATTGTAAGGATGTCCATTGCCTGGAGTAGGACTTTACAATGTTTTCTTACACTAGAACTTTTAATAAGGACAGGCCACACAACCAAGCTTGTTGAACCCAAAAGTTGTATTAGCAGGCTGGCTGAATAATGAGCATTGGTAGGTATACAGTCCAATTAAACTCAACAATATATAAGGCAGATGGGCCGCGTGAAACAGGCAGCAACAAAAGTGTGTACGAATATGCGTATTCCCAGCAACCAGAGAGAGAGAGAGAGAGAGAGAGAGCTTCCCCAGTGGTATGTCAACATTTTAACATCAGGGAGGATAACCTGACAATGGTCCAGGATAGAATGGGGGATATTGCTTCTTTATGTTTGTTTTAGACCCGCTGGATTTCCTTAAGTTTCAAAATGAGAAAAATGAGAATAATAAGAATGTATTTAATCCTGTCAGGAATGTAGTGATTACGGTTGCAATTCCCTTATTATAAAATGCCCGAATCACTCAGCCTCTAGGTTGCTTTGTGAAGTGAGAATGAGCCTCTCAACATTAGGGATCACCCAATGCAATGTATTTTTGATTGTTTGGTTTGCTTTGTTTTTTTTGTCAAATTCCAATGCAGTCCCTGAGTGGCTCATCCAGTTAAAGCGCTGCTGCTGGGAGCGCAGGATGAGTCACAGCTTGGAAGGTGCTGGTTTGCGTCTGGGCTGTGCAAAGAGGCTAAACTTTGCTGGGTACGCCGAAGGGGGCGTCACATTGGCTCTGACACTCCTGGGGTGGGGGATGGGAAACCGGCAGGGACTCTTTCTCCTCATCGTACAACAGAGAACCCTACTGGCCAGGCACAGAGCACATTCAGAGTGGATAAAAAGCAGGGCTGATCTCTGTTCTCTGGGATCAGTAGCCCGCACACTTCTGCTCTGGATTGCTCAGCGTAAAAGCCATTCTGGCTTTAGGCTTGTGAGATTGGAGGACACTCACACACCCTCAGAATGTCTGTGCTGTGTGGGGACCCACTGCAGTGAGGAGAAAAAAACAGAATTGGGCATTCCAAATTGGGGGCGAAAATAAATAAAAATAATAACTGGTCACTCTAAATTAAAAATAAATAAAAAATTAAAATGCAATCCTTTACTTCAATTATCAAATAATTTTGAATCAACAACATATCTTCAGTGTTGAATGCAAAAAACATATTGCTCTATATTTATTGCTTGTATTTTCAATCGTCTTCAATATTTTGTCCACCTAAAAGCTAATTGAATTGTTGGTCTTGAATAAGATTGTTCACATCCAATCAGAACATATACTCATTATCTAATACACATACAGTATAAGTAAAGGATGCAGGTTACCTAACACACAACAGCCTACTCTGATCCTTCCAATTCAAAATGTATACAGGCCTACATGAAAGATATACAAAAATAGTCAAGAAAATCTAGGGGAAAGAAAACACTCTCAGAGTGACATGCTGAGAAGTCGAAGCTGCCTAAAGGTATTTTTAATCACTAACTTATCACACAGCTTTTCTACATGGCATGAATGCATCACCTACCAGATTTAAAGGAAAACTATGCTAGAAAACAACATCTAGATCAATTATACATATATAAATAAATAATAATAAGTCCCATTCTGCAAACACTGTTCCATCTCTTGATTTTATAATGATATAAATTATAATTGCTGAGTCAACCTCGTCAATCACTTTTCAGTGTGATTCTGGTTTATTTAAACTTGGCATAGCAGCCATTACCAAACTGCTTTTCATTGAGGCTGTTGTTTGGTGAAAAACAGACATTTAACATTTTTCTTTTCTTTTATTAGTAAGGGTGCATGAAACTAACTGACATTGCAGAGTCTATTTCAGGAATTTCCTGTTGAAATAATGACCACTGAAAAAAGACCGCTTTACTTATGAATCCAAGGGTGGATTGTCATTATGGATGCTGTACCACTTTGAAGGACCATCCATAATGGTGTAGGCATGCAAAACTAAAGAATGTGCTGTAGGATGTTGGGATGTGATTCTTCATCTCATTGTTAGAGCTATGCTATTAGCCCAAACATTGCCCTCATGGATGATAACATTGCATCCTTACCAAGCCCCAAATCGTGCCATATAGAAATGCATAAGATAAATGTATTTTCCTCTCCCATCATTATTAATAAATCCTATTTTTTTTTTTTTTTTCAGGTTGTCTGGCTTTCAGTTGCCATCGCCTATTGTAAGCACAGGTTCAATTCTTGGACTTTGGTTTACTACTGACTTTGCAGTGAGTGCCCAAGGATTTAAAGCTATCTATGAAGGTAAGGCTTATGGGTTATTACATTTTACACCTGAAAAGTAATGTATTTGTGCTTGTTTTTAATTTTGTCAGCATATTTGGGTCTATACATGTAGGGCGCCATGCATATAGAATGGCTTTGTTCTGTTTCTTGGGGGTATTTTAAGCAATGTGTGTTGTTTTTTGTCACTAAATTAGTATTTATTTTATGCTATACAAAGTGTATCTGCAGTGCAAAAAGAGAAAGTTATATACAAAGCAATGGAAGATCACAGCTTTAATCAGCCTGCAGCAACTGCTCTGGGTAAACTTCAGGTTAAAGTTTGAACATTATGGAAGCTGAGAAAGCTGGTGGTGGCTGTGCCAGTTCTGTTATGTGGTTCCCTCAACGCTCTATTTCTCATGTTTGAATTGTATTTGGCATATATTTACTAACCTGGCTGAATGGAGTCTTGTCACAATGGTTAGTGTGCCCAGCAAATTTTTTTTTTTTTTTTAAAAGACTCCCCCGCATCCCATTTCATAATTTTGTATTTATTTATGTATTTATTTATTAGCAAGTTTAATATTTAAATTCATGATTATTAACTCCAAGTTAATCATTAGTGGGATTTTCAGCTATTTTGTCAAGCTTAAAAATATACTCAGCTTGGGCATAATGAGCTGGGATGTCTAACCATTTTGGTCAGGTCAGTAATTGTGTTTAATTTAATTTTAGTAAATGGCCAATTACATACTGTGTGGTTCAACCTAAAGTAAAATGAATGAGCATGAGTGGATCAAGCATACTAGTTCACAGACTTGAAAAGCAATTTTACATTTATTCCACGCCTATTTTACATTTATTCCACGCCTATGCTCAATTTCTGGTTGACCATTAGATCTATTTGAAAAAAAAAAAAAAAAAAACAACTGAACATTCAGTTATTGTTTGAAAGTCAAACCCAACATTGAACAGACGAACAGTATACAGACCAAATAACCAACCTGGGTTGTTTGCTGTCATGATCATGATTGTAAAAAATCACAGCACTCAGTGTACATGCATGTAATATTTAGATTATATAACAAGTAATGTACAATGTATGCAAAATGTTAGGCCGTCCAAAAAAAAAAAAACGTGTTTCGTCAATTTGCAAACCTTTTTAGCATCAGAAGGTGATTTACCCATCCTTTTTAGTCGTACCATTTTTTGGCCGCACACTTGCTATAGTGAGAGGAATGTGCGTGATATGTGCTGCTACGTCACATTCTCACAACAATGGAGACAGAATTTGGAGTTTCTAAACTGCATGGAAACCAAGCCAATTAAGTTATACAAACAATAAGATGTTTACAATGTATTTCACAATGCATTTTAATTTTGTTTAAAGTATGAAATAACTCGGTACTTCCAGAGGGGTATGGCCTACTGCTATAGGGACTAATGTTTATGATACTAAAGAATGAGTATTTTGTTTTAACTTCGTCCTGGGTCTCACTGCACCACGACTGGTCAACCCGAAGACAATGCCAAGCTGGTCTCTCGTCTTGAGGGTTCAGTATCTTAGCAACATTGACTGCTTATTTTTGGTGGGTAAAAAAAAGGTTACTTGGCTAGTCAGCGGTATGTGGTTTGCAGATGTGAGGTACTTGGGCATTTCAAATTGGGGAGAAAACAGGTTAAATACATCATTGGGCACTAAAATATATACCTGTAACTTTAGTAGAGGTATCTCAATACACTGACACACAGTCATAGACATGTCTAATTTTACTTACATATATTTTCGCTTTAATCTACATCACTGAAGTTCTTTTGTGGTTATTATTTTGAACCTTTCACTTCCTGTTGTTTTTGCTAATGGCATTTGATGTCATCTAGTTATCAGACCTGCAGGTGTTTCCTGCGGCCCTCAAGTTCTGATTTATGGGCCATTTCACCAGACTAATTGCAGTTTATTTGCCTGCAGAGTCTTGAGTGGCACGGCAGTGCATTAGATGCATGTCTAACCAAGTAGCAAATTTCTATCCCAGATGTTCTCAGCTAACAAAAATAGAAGTGTTTCAAATTGCCAATTTTATACATTCTGTCAAGCCTAATTAAGAAAACAGCATCCCCAAATATCAGTGTCAGTTCAGTCTGACAAAATAAATTATCTTATTAGCTATTATTTTTAGTACAATACAGTCAATTTGAATGCTTAACATTTTTGAAAAACATTTATTTTGTTTTAATCCTATTGGTCAATTTGCTTTGTCAATACTTTGATTCCCAAGGGTGAATTGTATTGCTGGGAACCAAAGGGTTGATATGCAAGTCTGAAAATCCTGCAACACTAGAGAGGTAAATATAGCATTCTTATAGCATTACTTTTGCTTTTTGGAAATTGTACCCTAGAGAAAACTGTTTCGACAAAAAAGCAATTTTTGTAAGCTACATTTACACAAGGTGAAAACATAAAAGCTTAGGCAAATGCAGGCACTAAAAAAACTGACACACCCATAATAGTGAAGTTCAAAGACATCGCTATTTGCTTGTTGCTTCAAAAGACTGCTCTAAAAAAATATTAATGACATTTTCTAGAAGACTTGATGTTCACTTACAAGTCTTGTGATTACATTAATTTTCCAAAAAACATATTATTTCTTTCAAGAAGTGAGTGAATAGTACTGCATCCAAGGTCCACCATGTTCATTAAACACGACAATAAAACCAAACTATATATATAGGGCTTGGATTTTTCAGTATTTATTTTTTGTTCAGTTCTGGGTGGGGTGGGAGGCTATCGTTTTTTATTATTATTTGGCCAAATTATTTATTTTCGATTATTAAAAATAAACACCACTTAAAGTGAGCATGTCCACATTAGGATTCCGGCAATGTAGAACTCTGGATGTGCATTTTAAATCCGAGAATTGTGAGAAGTAACAGATTTCATTTTACTCCCCTTTACCGTCCACGTATCTACCGTCCACGTTCATGGTCGTTAAGCCTGTTGCTAAGCAAATGACGCATTGACACAAATGACACGTATTACGTAGTGCACAAAATTGATGATTGGTCAGTTGCTTGGTTAGTTGCAATGTCTTAGCATACTGCCTGCCTTCTGAAATCCGTTTTCTTCATGTAGAAAGAGAGTAGTGAATAACTGACATTATTTAAAACATGTTGCCAAAACCAACGTTTACCGGCTTCAAAAGATAAAAACACAATCTTCTAAATAGATCTTCGGGGTTTTTTTTTCGGTTATTATCGGTTGATAATTGTGAAATTGTAGGGACAAGCTGCACTAAGCTGTATAACTGAACCAATTTTAGTCCGAATATCTCTTTCTTGATGGAAAACCTATTCAAGCACCTCCACTTTCTAAATTAAAATTCTTTACCTATCCATGCATTTCTTCATTCTGATGGGAAAGACCTAGCCCATGTCCAAGTGCCTGAGGTTCTGAAAACTAAAATCGGTTCTTAGGTTCTAATAAAATACCTTCAGTGTACAGTAATTCTTTTTCAGCGTTCAGTGATTATTCTTTAGAGATTTTGAGACAAGGTGCTGTGTGTATGCATGTTGCAAATACAGAAAAAATAGAAAACAGGGAAAGAGGCATTTTGGCAATTCAATTTTTTTTTTGTAATTTTGTTTTGTTTTCTTTTGTTTGTTTGGCATTTTTTGGGGGGGCTTGTTTTTTGTTGATGAGAATTATTAGTTTTCTAAGGAAGCTTTTGACAGCTGAGTCAAAATGGGTCTGTTAATTGTAAAACAAGATAGACAATTCATAGGGCATATATATCTTGTTGCAAATCTAATGGTATATTAATATTTAGCAACTTAAATAAAAAAAAAGTAATTTGTTTTCTGGTGAATTTAAATCAATAGGGGCAGCAGTGTGGAGTAGTGGTTAGGGCTCTGGACTCTTGACCGGAGGGTTGTGGGTTCAATCCCCAGTGGGGGACACTGCTGTTGTACCCTTGAGCAAGGTACTTTACCTAGATTGCTCCAGTAAAAACCCAACTGTATAAATGGGTAATTGTATGTAAAAATAATGTGATATCTGTATAATGTGAAATAATGTATAATGTGATAACTTGTAACAATTGTAAGTCGCCCTGGATAAGGGCGTCTGCTAAGAAATAAATAATAATAATAATAATAATATGGAAGTCATCATGTTCTGTTTTCAACTAAAGTGTCATAGGACTAAACAAACATTCTGCCTGAGCACAAACTGTACAACTACACTGCAGATTTGTAGATTTTTTTAAAACACCCAAATATAGCCTGACCTAAGTTTTAAGATTTTTTTACTTTTACAAGCATTTTTATATTCATATGTGGCTTAATGATTTAAAATTCATGTGTTTTACAGCATAGTTCTCTGCGTAATTTAAAAGGTTTATATATGTAAGTTAATATCAAAACAAATTTGGCCTTAACAGAGGGGTTGTATTAATACTAAGGGTACATATAATTTATTCTGACACATTTCCAATATAGTATTTTAATATTTTTTAAGTTACAAAACCAGAAAATATATTTATTTGGAATTGAGAAGTCAGTTTTTGTAACTGGATAGCACTTCATTGAACAGAAAACAAGTGTTCCTCTGAAGGGTTACTTGACTTATTTTTACCACTCATATCTGTGAACTCTCATAATTTACTGTAATGATCCAAAGCAACTGGTTGTTAAATGCTTCAGTGATGCACTACACTATTCCCTACTTCTCCTTGGAAATTAGACATTTAGTCTCAGGGACTAAATATCCAGGTTTTGTTCAGTATCATTCGAATAAATAAAACAAATACTGCATGCCGGGAACATCTTTACTTTTTAAGAATGCGCCTGTGTTCACATTGCAGATTTATCTATAAGAACAGCTGTGAAGTGCATATACATAACATACTGGAAAGCTAGTATAAATGGTTTGAGAATCAACTCGAAATGTATGGATTAATATCACATAGTAAATTTAATGAGATATGACATTGTGGGTTTCCTTTTCAAAGGCACAAGTTCATTGAGTTTTAGTGATTTACCATGTGTACTGTCATTCAGGCTGTAATTTTTTTTTTTTTTTTTTTAAGAAAACAAAATGCAAATTACTGCCCTAGGTTATTTAATTAAATTATTAATATATAGAAGATTACAGTTTCTTAATGACGGTGGTAATAATCGTATAGATGTCATGGAAGTCATTTGCCAAAGCACAATGAACTGTACAAACATTGCATCAAAATCAATCACAAAATACAAAGGCAGCAGTGTACATAATTATCATCAAGTGAATTAGGCTACTTTCCAACCATAACACCATACCCTTTTTATTTTATTTTTTAAATGTTTTACATTTTTTTTTATTCTGAAAAAAGGCTTGATGACATTGCAGGAAGTAGATTAAAATACAATATTTTACTCGATGAACTTCTGTGGAAACTGGATGAAGTTTTCTTGCCCTTTTGGATATAGGATATACAGTTTCAAACAAAAGATAGTTGATTTTCAGGACTACTTCAAACTTTATAGTGAATATTAAATATCTATGGTGTGACATGATTTACGTGATCCTACATCCATCTGAGGGGGGGAAAAAAATCCATTCACGTTTTTTTTTGTTTGTTTTTAACAGCACGATTTTGTTTGATGGACAGCATCTGTCGTCATAGCACTTGAGGATAGTTTTTCTGACAGACCTATCATTATAGCAGCAAAGTGGTTAATTAATCTGTGGAGCTCATGAAGCTATTTTTCTAGTGCTCGACTTTTTTTTTTTTACTATATATATATATATATTATACAGTACAATGCACAGACAAGCATCACTATTAAAAATGTTTACAGTTTCAGTGTTTTCTCATTCTTCTGTTAATGATAACACGTGAATACTACCTTTTCTGGGGTTTCTTATACATTCTACATTCAGAATGGCAGCAAACATGGCAAATCCTTTTTTTTCACAAATTCGTGCAAAGTATGACATTTTGCACTTCGCCAGCAGAAAAACAACAACATATATCTCATTAGTAATTGTCAATAGCATGTTAATTAATTACACCTCAAGTTTTTAATATTTAGTACTTCCTTAAGACACATCTAACAGTGGTTTCTAGTGTTACATTCTACAATCCATACAAGACACTATAGTCAAACGTCAGAAGAAATCCCATACATTGGACAGTGATTCCCAAGTCAGCTGATGATGCTTATTGAAGATTGATAAAGTAAATAATACAATATCTTGATTCATTCCCTCCTGTGATTTTAACACACACCATTGTGAAATTGGCTTTCTGTCAGGACCAGGTGTGAAGTAAACTGGCTTATGATAGTTTTCAAAAGCGTCAATAGACTTGCTGCCCCTATTTGACAGAAAATATCATTCCCCATAGCACTAACCACAGCTTTCAAGATGCTTGGTTCAGAGCTTTGAAGTTACTAAGGATTGACTTCATTCTGTGTAGAACTGATTCATGAAGCACTGCACAGAGATATTGTCCTATTCATCATTACCAGCTATAATAAGGTCTCTTTCTAACCTGTAATACTGCAACAAATGACCTTAGGCCATAGTCACCAGCAAAGGCTTGCTGAGATTATCTCACTTTAATGAAATAGTTAACATTAATGTGGTAACAGGTCATGCTTTAGAATTCTCTTCACATATATATAATACCCTCCTCCCTGGGAAAGAACAGTATTAATTCTTAATCAAAGAAAATAATGAAGGTCAGTGAACTAAGCTTTAACTTTTAATTAGGCAGACCACCCTAACAACAATAACAAACTGACAACATGGAGTGCTACAATTCTAATAAATTGGTAGTACAGTCTATGTAAGTATGTCTGAATAAAGCCTGATTGCTCCCACAGGAACTACCAATTACAGCAACAGAGCAAAGATAGGGAAACTGTAACTGTAGGAAAAAATTATGTGTTGCAGTTCTCATACATAAACACCCCCGGTGACAAATTATAGTTCTTGACCGCTAATGGCTGCCAGCACTTGCCCAATCCACAACAGAAATAACAAGTCTGTAGATCGTAGCTGGTACTCTTCTGTATCATTAGTCTAAACCGAGCCCAACCAGTGATACTCTGAATAGAATTGTAAAATCTATTACCAATTAATTTCAGAGCGAACTTGTGATTTGTGTTAATAAAACACTTACTTTGGCTCACAAATGGATTGTATATTATTAACAAGAAAATAAAGAAATAGCCTGTACTGTTGAAAACACAGGGATTGCTGTGTATGAAGCCACAGAGGATAACTAATAACTACCTTTTGGACGATGTAGAATGATTCCTGGTAAGCTTGCACTTGTAATCGCTGAATCTCCCGACAGAAAACAAAAAAAGCTACAACTCACTCATCTAGCTTTCTGTCTATCTAACTTTACTTTTGTAAAGTATATAAAACCGTACCCGATTGGTTGTTGAAACCTTTGGAAATGTCAGTCATTTGGTAAGCAACCGTGGTTTTTTAAAAAGGCTTAAAATGGGCGTCGAACGTCACCATTACATCATCGGTCACACATGAATGATTTCCAACGGCGCCATAGCGGAAGGGTTAAAGCACATTCATGTCTAGCTATTGAAAATAATTATTATTATTATTATTATTATTATTATTATTATTATTATTATTATTATTTCTTAGCAGACGCTCTTATTTTTCAAGGATGCTTTAATTGATTTCCTTTTTAATTGTCTTTGTGTTAGTAATGCAGATGAGTGATTAAGTGATCTGTTCGTATATTATTGAGCGGCCTAGAAAAGTCTATAATTAGCATAGTGTCACAAAATTAGTACAAAACATGTGGTATGTCTGTTTGGAAGGCCACATAAAAAATCTATGGTACCAACTTATGTGTGTGTGTAAATATCTTAGAGTATTGTTGGAAAAGGTACAATGAATATGTCTAGTTAGGCAGTCTTCATTTTTCATAAAAAAAAAATTATGTAACATTAAAATAATGTTAAATTAATTACATTTGATAGTGCGTCTAATTACGTGCCAGTCCAGATTTGTAACATTTGTTCCTTTTTGTATAATACTGTAAAAGTGTTATTGGGAATTATGTGAAAATGAAATGGTTTCATTGATTTATTTTGTTTATGTGGATATTGGCATTTATATTCAATGTTAAGCATTTCTGTACATAATTGTGTATCTTTTGTAGTCAATATAGTGACACCAGCCAAGATGGAATAAAGGGTAGCGACAAACTACTGCACAGAACGTTTCAAGAAATCTGGGGTATCACCACAGTTGCTCCATGTTGAAATGCCACTAATCTTAGGTATCTGTTGAAATTTTGAACATGTTTTTAATTATAAGAAATAATCAGTCCAAACGTTACTCCTGTTGAAGAAACAAAATATATGTTCACAGCAATTGGATTATTGTGTGTATTGATTGATGCTTTTCAGATTTTCTCTGCAGCTCTCATCTTGCCCTATCATTCACTATGTTGTTTCCTCCCAGACATAGACCATTAGTTGTCTTCTGGAACATTTGCTATTCCTTAAAGATGCATGACACAAAGGTGCTTGATTTCCCAGTTGCAGTCAGGAATACAGATTTTGTAACGTGTCTGCTGCAGTATGAATGCGTCTTGAACATATCCTGGACCATCATTTATATATTCTAAATTTCAAAAGGAAGAGTGGGTTGGATTACCAAAAAGGAAAAACACACCCTATGAAAATGTGTAAAGGAGATACCATATTATTTATGTAGTAATACAAATTATAATAAACTCATATAAAAGACAAGATAAGCACTCTGCCTTTAGTTCAGATTATTTGTTCAGACAAGCACTCTGCCTTTAGTTCAGATTATTTGTCAATCATCAATTAATGAAAGGTAGTAATAGATGTAATCTTGACATGTAAAAATGGTCACATGTGCAGCATTGTTCTTTCAAAATCTTTGTTTAATCATTTTAAAAGCAAAATTCATTTAAAATGATGATACAATCTGAAAGAAAACATTGTTTCACCTTTGGCATCATTTCATAACGTTCTTTTGTTTATAACACAATTCTAAATATCACATTATATTATAATAAAAAGATTTGTAAAAAGAAAAATAGATTGAAAATGTTACAATTACCACCACTGTAGCCAAGTGTGTCTCTATATACAACCAGCGTTTGAATTACTGGATAACTTTAGTAACCAGAAATGGGCAGTTTTTCCTAAATGTTGCACGGACCTTGTTGTTTGTTGATTTCATACTGCTACAACTTTTATTTTTTTAACAATTTACAGGAAATCAAGGTCTCTTGTCATTGGTAAATTAGAAGACATTATAAAAGGAAAAGCGTTATTGCCATGGGCACTGGAAATGGAATGGGTGAATTCTAGCAAATATCTAAATACCAGAGACCTGGGGATCTCTGGCACTGCTCTGGTCTGGTTCTCCTCCTACCTCTCCAACCGCACTTACCAGGTAACCTGGCGTGGAGCAACCTCCACACCTCACCCTCTCTTAACTGGAGTCCCCCAAGGGTCAGTCTTGGGTCCTCTCCTGTTCTCTCTCTACACCCGCTCCCTGGGCCCCCTCATCGCATCCTATGGTTTCTCATACCATTTCTATGCTGATGATGCTCAGATTTTCCTCTCCTTCCCCACCTCTGACTCCACCATCTCCTCCCGTATCTCTACCTGTCTGTCTGCTATTTCCTCCTGGATGCACTCGCATCACCTCAAACTCAACCTCTCTAAATCTGACCTCCTTTTCTTTCCCTCCTCCTCCCCCTCCTCTGATCTCTCTATCTCTGTTCCTCTGGAATCTACCACACTCTCTCCCTCTTCCTCAGCTAAGAACCTTGGAGTCACCCTGGACCCCTGCCTCTCTTATTCCCAGCACATCTCCACTCTGGCATGCACTTGCCGATTCTTCCTGAGCAACATCCGAAGAATCCGACCCTTCCTCACCAACTATGCTACCCAGCTCCTGGTCCAGGCCCTGGTACTCTCCCGCCTAGACTACTGCAACTCCCTCCTGGTTGGCCTCCCTGCGTCCGCCACCCGTCCGCTCCAGCTCATCCAGAACTCTGCTGCCCGCCTGGTGTTCTCTCTGCCTCGCTTCGCCCTCGCTACTCCACTACTCCGCTCGCTCCACTGGCTCCCGATCACCACTTGCATCCAGTTCAAGACTCTTGTACTAGCCTACAGATGCCTTGACCAGACTGCACCCAGCTACCTCCAGACCCTCATCTCTCCCTACACCCCCACTCGACCTCTCCGCTCCGCCTGCACTAGAAGACTAGCTCTACCTCCGCTACGCTCCCCTGCCTCCAGAGCCCACTCCTTCTCCACCCTTGCTCCGCAGTGGTGGAATGACCTTCCTACAGATGTCAGCACTGCCCAGTCCCTGACCACATTCCGGCGCCTCCTTAAGACTCACCTCTTCAAACAGCACCTGTAGAACTCCTCTGTTTGTATCCTGGGACACTATCACCCTTCATGTAAATGTGCTTTATTTTGCTCTTATCTGCCCCCTATTTTACTGCATTTAATCCTGTACTTCAGAATACTGTAATCTGCCAAGTGTTTAACCTGTAGTACTTTGTATTTAATCATATCCTGATGTAACTATCACTATTTAATCATATCCTGATGTAACTATCACTATTATCTGCTGTATTATTGAATTGTGGTTTGTCACACTTGTACTTTGCTTGAACAAAAGTTATTGTATTTCTTGCTCTTATTGTATTACTTGTATTGTAACACTTGAAATGTATTTGCTTACGATTGTAAGTCGCCCTGGATAAGGGCGTCTGCTAAGAAATAAATAATAATAATAATAATAAGGTACAACAATTATTATTACATTATGGCACCAAATTCTAAAAGGGTATGTTGTATCCAGAAGACAATGGAGTCATGTGCAATGCATGTCAACTCCATTTTAGCTGGCATAAGAGTTAGTGTCACTAGATACTGGTGCCACATTATTAAATTATAAGAAGCTAGGGAAAAGGACATAACATTTAGACACCGCAAGACTAAATTGGTTATTTTAACATTTATAGGCAATCATCTCTTCTACAATAAGGCTTCATTTTACAGCGTGTGAATTAATATAGACAGTGCAAAAAAACTAAATGACTGTGTCACAGCCTTTTTCAATGTTATTTTAAATAGCTTTGCAACCCCTTCAATATAATAATATTTATAAGGTGTCCTTGTATTTACCTACTATAAATGGTTTATTGTCATCTGAATTTCGTTTTATGATATATTTCTAATCATACTAATTTAACATATGCCTCTTTTTTTAGCATTAGAATATTACCCTTCTACCTGTTCACTTCCTGCGTTACAGGTGAAACAACCCCACCTGATCCCACACAAATGCCTGTGTGTGTAATATCTGTAACACAAGATGTGCCTGGCAGTGTCATGGCAGGATAATTGGGCTTCAAATTTGAAATGTCATCTGAGTGACATTATTGTCTGATAACAGTATGATTTAGGGAAATACTGCAAACTGATATGTGATATGTGTAAAGGAAACACTTACATTTTGTCATCAGACTAATGGATATTGCTCATGCTATGCAAGTCCTTGAAAGTACCAAAAACAACTACTTGAGACATATTCGCAAACATGGTCAAAGTTCTCTTGAAAAACATAATTGCTGTTCATAAAGCACTGTTGTATTGTATTGTAATGTAAAATGTACTTGACTTAGGAAGGAAGCCCTTTCTGAAAGGTTGTTTCATTCAGAATTCAGATCATTATAATATTCATGAAGTACTTTGCATATGTTTGGCAAATAGTGGTAAAATTTCACCCAGACCACACACAGACACAGTTTCTGTTCATTGAACTGAAAGGTAAGAGGGCTTTACATTCCTGTTTGCTGTATGGCACTGCTAGACTTTGGGCATCCTTTCCAGTACAAAGCCCTTTGTGCTTTCACAATGTGTATATTTATGAGCTAGCTCTCTTCATTCGATGCACAGAAACATTATCCTACACAAAGTACAAATTTCAAAGGCTTGTGATTACCATTCTGTATTTTTATTATAATTGCAATTGGTATCTTATTCTGCGCATTAAGAATAAAATGCAGAGATGATGAAATAGCACAAAATAGGCACCAACTACCGATGACCAGCTCTTGGGGGTATTTTTCTGATTGTATGAACAAAGTCTGTTTGTTGGGTAAAGGTATGCAGTATGCTGGAGAAAATGTGCTCTGTTATACAGTACTCCAGACTTTGACAGCCTTTCATTTCTCTTACAACTCATCAAACACTTCAGTGCACAGAGAACATCAAAATAATAAAATTGAGTTAGGTACCATTTTAGTTTGTATTCTGCAAAGTCTGCGGTATGTTCAGATATGTGTCAAGATAAATTATTTTAGCTGTAGTGCTGTACAGTATGACCACACTGTTATGTGTTTGGTTACTTTAGATAACATTTCTGTTCCTTTGATGATTCTTGGATGATTCACACATGTAAAAGTCTGATAAAAATGTACAGGTTGCAGCTTTAAATGTGTATCCCCCACAAAAACTGGAAAAACACGCTTTTGTGTAAATGGGATGCCCTTCAAATTACTAATGATTTGTTATGTAATTGTTATCCCAGACATGCATTCAATAATAAACATTGTAAATCATTAACAAAACATCATATCTGCCATATTTTGATAGGGGGCGCTTTGTTAGCATGTGCTTGCTGATCTAAGGGATAGATTAAATAAAGAACGACCCGCACTCTCCACTAAAAAAACAATCCGAAGCACTTAAAAGTACATTTTAATATTCCTTTATTATTTCATTTTTGATTAAAAAAATATTTTATATCCACTCCAATGGAGCTGTAGACACGTTTTGGCAAACTGCCTTCCTCATTTTTAGCCTGTCTGCATATGACATGCCTTTTAAACCCAGAATAATTCTGGTAGCTCTTTTTTGCACTTTTTCTAGAGCAGCAATATCCTTTTTGTAGCGAGGTGACCAGAACTGAACACAATATTCTAGATGAGGTCTTACTAATGCATTGTAAAGTTTTAACATTACTTCCCTTGTTTTAAATTCAACACTTTTCACTATATATCCAAGCATTTTGTTGGCCTTTTGTATAGCTTCCTCACATTGTCTAGATGAAGACATTTCTGAGGCAACATAAACTCCTAGGTCATTTTTATGGATTCCTTCTTCAGTTTCAGCAGCTCCCATATGGTATTTATAATGCACATTTGTATTGTCTGCGTGCAGTACCTTACACTTTTCTCTACCAAATGTAATTTGCCATGTGTCTGCCCAGTTCTGAATGCTGTCTAGATCATTTTGAATGGACTTTGCTGTTTCAGCAGTGTTTGCCACTGCTCCTATTTTTGTGTTGTCGGCAAATTTAACACATTTGCTTACTATACCAGAATCTAAGTCATTAATGTAGATTAGGAAGAGCAGAGAACCTAATAATGATCCCTGTGGTACTCCACTGGTTACCTCGCTCCATTTTGAGGTTTCTCCTCTAATCAGTACTTTCTGTTTTCTACATGTTAATCACTCCCTAATACATGTGGATGCATTTCCTTGAATCCCTACTGCGTTCAGTTTGAGAATTCATCTTTTATGCAGGACTTTGTCAAAAGCTTTCTGGAAATCTAAATAAACCATGTCATATGCTTTGCAATTATCCATGTTGCATCCTCAAAAAAGTCAAGCAGGTTAGTTAGACACGATCTCCCTTTCCTAAAGCCATGCAGACTGTCTCCCAGGATACTGTTACCATATAGGCAATTTTCCATTTTGGATCTTATTATAGTTTCCATAAGTTAACATATATTAGAAGTCAGACTTATTGGTCTGTAGTTACCTTGTTTGGTTTTGTCTCCCTTTTTGTGGATTGGTATTACGTTTGCAATTCTCCAGTCTGTCGGTACAACCCCTGTCTCATGATCTTGCATGATCTTGGTTAGTGGTTTGTAAATAACTTATTTCATTTCTTTGAGTACTATTGGGAGGATCTCATCTGGCCCAGGGGATTTGTTTATTTTAAGAGATCCTAGACCTTTAAAACCTCTGCCTCGGTTATGCTAAAGTTATTTTAAACTGGATAGAAACAGGTCGACATGTGGGGCATGTTGTCCTTATACTCCTTTGTATGTAAAAACTTGTAAAAAGGGATAATTTAATATATTTGCTATTTTTTTTCTCTTCATCTATAATGTTGCCATTTGTATCTCTTAGACATCTTACTTCCTCCTTGAATGTTCTTTTTGCTGTTATAATGTTGGAAAAAACTTTTTGGAATTGGTTTTAGCCCCCTTGGCATTGTTAATTTCTATCTCTCTCTTGGCCTTTCTAAGCTTTTTGACTTCTGCTTGCAGTTTCAAGTACTCTTTCTGTGTACTTTGTTCTTGGTCCCTTTTAAATGCTCTATAAAGATTAACATTAACCTAAAAAATGCATAAACACATTTTCCCAAAACTTGTATGTATGATGAAAAAAGTGTTTTTGGTAAATACAATGTGTTGCACTTTAATCAGTGCACATAACTCTTTAAACTTTAAAAATATATGAAAAATACCTTTGCCAAAAAAAAAAAAAGACATTATAAAAGCTAATGCTTTTCAACAAAACAGACAATAACGTGTATGTGCAAAACAAATTAAAAGAGGAGTTATTAGTTATTTTACAGGCACATAGCTTATTAAGTGTTGTCTGTGTGTATACGAGTTATATTTTTCTAATGCTAAAAAACAAGAAAGACTAAATTTAAAGACTTGTGGCGCAAGAAAAAAACAAAGCTTTTTCAGTCCCACAAGCAACTCAAATTATATCTTCCCGTTGTTATGGTAAAAAGCCATCTCCTGTTACAGGACAATATAATATTGCTTTTATTTTCAAAAGATTCTTTGATGAAATGCATTGTGATATAGTATATTATGTCATGCAGCATTCGTGAAATGCTGATGCTTGAATTATTGATTATTATTATTATTATTTATTTCTTAGCTGACGCCCTTATCCAGGGCGACTTACAATTGTTACAAGATATCACATTATTTTTACATACAATTACCCATTTATACAGTTGGGTTTTTACTGGAGCAATCTAGGTAAAGTACCTTGCTCAAGGGTACAGCAGCAGTGTCCCCACCGGGATTTGAACCCACAACACTCCGGTCAAGAGTCCAGAGCCCTAACCACTACTCCACACTGCTGCCCACTGCTGATTGGCTAAAGGCAACCATATGATGGGCTGTAAAGAATCTTAATCAAGGCCTTTTTTTACACATTCTTTGCTATATGCCCCTAAGACCAAGAATCATCAAGCCTGAAGGACTAAGGAGCATGCGATGTGCATGTCTGTATGCAAAATAGAGGGTGGGGTGTTCAATACATTATTGCACCAGTTTGCAGCTACTGTTTTCTTTGTATATGCAGTTTTACTACATTAATGTACCAGTAACATTCCTGTACTAAAATACAGCACTTTAAAAAGCTATCTTGTACCCAGGCAATTTCCTATAGTAATTGTAACAGCATTCTGTTTGTTAAATACAATTAATTGAAACTTCAGTATAGTGTATAGCAGTGGTTTTCAACCATTTTTTCTTAAACTGTACCCCTTCTGTCTGAAGGTTTTACCTCAAGTTCCCCTTTAAGAACATAAGAACATAAGAAAGTTTACAAATGAGAGGAGGCCATTGGCCCATCTTGCTCGTTTGGTTGTTAGTAGCTTATTGATTCCAGAATGTCATCAAGCAGCTTCTTGAAGGATCCCAGGGTGTCAGCTTCAACAACATTACAGGGGAGTTGGTTCCAGACCCTCACAATTCTCTGTGTAAAAAAGTGCCTCCTATTTTCTGTTCTGAATGCCCTTTAATCTCCATTTGTGACACCTGGTCCTTGTTTCTTTTTTCAGGTCGAAAAAGTCCCTTGGGTTGACATTGTCAATACCTTTTAGAATTTTGAATGCTACCGTGTAGTCTTCTTTGTTCAAGACTGAATAAATTCAATTATTTAAGCCTGTCTGCATATGACATGCCTTTTAAACCCGGAATAATTCTAGTCACTCCTCTTTGCACTCTTTCTAGAACAGCAATATCCTTTTGTAGCGAGGTGACCAGAACTGAACACAATATTCTAGATGAGGTCTTACTAATGCATTGTACAGTTTTAACATTACTTCTCTTGATTTAAATTCAACACTTTTCATTATATATCTGAGCATCTTGTTGGCCTTTTTTTATAGCTTCCTCACATTGTCTAGATGAAGACATTTCTGAGTCAACATAAACTCCTAGGTCTTTTTCATAGATTCCTTCTTCAATTTCAGTACCTCCCATATGGTATTTATAATGCACATTTGTATTGCCTGCGTGCAGTACAATTTTTGCTCTACTGAATGGTACCACAGTTGCAATAAAAGGCAGAATAATATGATCAACATTTTGTTTTGGTTTATTTGATATATCTTTTATGTCACAACAGTTTGGGACTGAAAAAACTACTGGATTAGGACTGAATACCAAACAGTAATTTATAAAACTTTTAATTACAAGTCTTTGGATGCACAGAATCAAAAGTCAGTATTTGGGAATCTCTTCGTAAACACACATATTCGCTATCTATTCGGCAGAGTTATTATAAGTAATCCAAAACAGTCTGCACTGTAAATATTTATCAATTTACCAGCCACTTCCCATCGCAGCATAATTAATCCATACTCACATAAAGATGCAGTTGCAAAAGGTAACAGCACTTTTATTGCTTTCCCAGTAAACTCTGGGTATTCAGTAGAGATATCCAATCAAAACTTGGAGATGTTTGTCCTCTTCATTAACATTTATAGTGTGCAACATTTCCTCGCTGGTAACATTTGAAAATTGATCCAGTCCCGGTCAATTGTTAGAGACTTTCCATTTCAATGAAGTCCATGTTGAACTGAGCAACAAGCTCTGTGAGATGGCTGCAGATTACCTCTGAGATGTCCACCACTTCAGATTCTCCATCATTGAGGTCAATTAGGCAGGTGAACATCATTGTTATTCCCACGCCTTCATTCCATTGTTCTGTTTTTGACATGAAACCTTTGATTTTGTCACATAGATCTATGACATTAGTCTCTGATCCCTGCATGCTTGCGCTAAGTCTATTTAGTTCATCAAATACGTCTGCCAAGTACGCAAGTTTTTCATTCCATTTGGAATCTGAAATAATTACCAAGAAAGAATTCTGCTCCATCAGAAACTGAGTTGATTCTGTAATACACATTCAGAGTGGAGAAGAAGCTCTTAAAATTCTGCACCCATGTCATTACACAGAGCAGCGAAAATGTGCAAGTTCTAAGGTCTGGACTTAATGAAATTCACAATCTTTACAACAGAGATTAAAACATCATTCAGTCCTGGGCTCAGTTTTTTCATGCCAATGCCTCTCTTTGCTTTCTGTTTTATTCTGGCTATCAAACCACTCTCTTATTGTCAGTCATAGCCCTTACTCCATCTGTGTAAATACCGATACGGCTGTCCCATGAAAGGCTTGTCCCACGAAAATTTTAAATATTAGCAATTTTTAGCTTAGGTTATAGAAAAGCACAATGCCTCAGCTGACAACAGTAAATATGTGAAGTGTGCTAATCTACCCCATATGAGTGTTGCCTAGAAACAGCTTGTTGAACATGCCCCTTTTCCTGGCAGTGTTATTGTGAACCAGATGAGTCATAATTAAATGTGGGTCACTGCAGTGAAAACCAGGCCATTTATACTCCAACACATGAGTAAATCAAATTGTACTGTGTCAAGGGCAAATGACAGGACTGTTTCCATTGATTCCCTTATTTCCCTTGAAACGTATATTGATTGAAAAGCAAATATTTGTAGAGGAGGATATTCCTTTTCATTCTTTGTTTGAACCAAAAATAGCCTTTCTTCTATATGATCATCCTGTAAATTGGTTTACTTAGTTGAAATGAAAAGAAAACAACATAGTTTTGTAGTATGGCTACATAATATTACATCATGTCAATATCAATACACAGCTTGGGCCATTCCCCAGGCCGGGTAATCTATTAATTTAAAGTGGGAACCGCATGTTCTGACCAAAGTGACACAAAATCAGCCACCATACTTTGTGCATGCTGTTAACAGGTACTTTGGAATGTAACACTTCCCAGTCTATTTAGCTGATCTAAATAGCTTCAGACTGCCGTCATTTAAATTATGGAAGTAATAAGCTTTCTGTTTTGTTTTTTTCTTTTTTCTTTCCGGACAGAAATACACAATAACATGCACTGCTGGATGTTTGGTTTTCATCTATTGATTATATAAGCAGAGACTGTATTGAGATTCATTGCCATTTAGATCAATGTAATATACCCCACTATCTTTACTTCACTTCCATTATACGTGTATGTAATATGTATGCAATTTATTTTTAATACGTGAACAATAAATTAAATTAAATGTAATTTGGGGCAATATTACTCTGTGGATGCATACACAGTAAAAGTTTCTTGTTTTGTCTTAATTTAAAATGTATTTAAATTATTTTTCTTCCCCCAAATAACAGGTAGCCATGTTATAAGCAGTATAAACCATGTTGGGCAGTGTGGTTCCGATGATATTCACCACTTCTGGGGTGGTTAAATATCAGGTTTGGTATTTATCATGGGAAACGCATGGCCAGTCATGGTTTATACCTTATATATGTAGGCAGCTCGTCATAAGAGGCCAAGGAGGCTAAGTCTACGTGTAATTTTGTAAAGGTAAAAAACCATACTGATCTGTGATAGCCGTGTATCACGGGTGGGTTTCGTTTTGCCTCTAGCACCTGTTCCATACATTTTCGAATCTTACTTCATGCTTTCCAAGGTCTACTGTATTGTTATTGGCTAACATGACAGAATCACACCCATTTTTAGTTTTTTGTAGCCTCAAAATGGGTGTGATTCTGTGTGTATTCCACATTCAATCACCCTCTCTGTCAAGTTTACTGTATTTGTATTGGCTACACAATACAAGTTTGCATCTAGCCTCCACCACTCATAATTAGACTTAATCTTGACGTGTATTTTGCCACGGCCTAAATTGGACCCTTTTCAACAGGAAGGACCAAAACAAAATCGCCTTTTTAATTGCTCACAGTACGAAAAAAGCAAAATGGTTGACTGCAAGTATTGAGCTGTTCTGCTGACCTTGTTTGCTTTTTCAAACTGGTTCTTCATCTTCCCAGTGGATTTCTGTGTGGGCTACAGTGATCTGAAATATCTTCCATGGGCTGTAAAAGGACACAACAGCACCCAGTCACACGTGTCTGCAGAGGTAAAACTTCAGCTTCTTGGGGATGTCAGAATTGACATTGTGTTAGATGAAGGAAATTGCTAAACACAACACTCTTGTTAAGAGGAACAGAGATGTGGTAAAGCGACCAATAGATTCCGTTACCTATTTAACAAGACAGGAGTTGCCATTTCGGAGGCACAAAGGTGCTGAATCATTGAATAAAGGGAATTATCGATAACTATGTTATTAACAAAATATGACATGTTACTCTCAGGGAGGCACAGTGGTCCAGTGGTTAAAGTCCAGGGCTTATTATCAGAAAGTCACTGGTTCAAATCCCACCTATGTCACTGACTGACTCACTGTGTGACCTGAGCAAGTCACTTAACCTCCTTGTGCTCCATCCTGCAGATGAGATGTTAAATGAATGGCCTATTGTAAGTGACTCTGCATATAATACACAGTTCACAGCCTACCTCTGTAAAGTGCTTTGTGATAGTGGTCCACTATGAAAGGCACAATATAAAAATAAATAAATATATTATTATTATTATTATTATTATTATTATTATTATTATTATTATTATTATTATTATTATGTGAATCTGCTGTGTTTACCTGACTGTCTAAAACACTTCAAAATGATCTGGTGGCATCTATTGCATATACATTACAGGGGGAAATTAAAAGAGAAATAGCTGTTGCCCTGTTTTTTTCATGGCAAGTGGATGAAACTATTGATGTCTCCTGCAGATCACAGTTGTCAATTATCCTGAGACTTGTGGATGAGACTGGAATTGTACAAGAGAGATTCTACAGGTTTTGTGATGTGAGGGCTGTAATGCTCAGTCCGATTTTAATTGTATTGATTGTGCAATGGATGAGCTGGATTATGTAAACAAACTGGTAGCACAAATGTATGATGGTGCTGCAGTGATGGCATCCCAACTGAATGACTTACAGGCAAAAGTTAAGGAAAAGGTGCCCATGACTATTTTTAAACACTGTTATGCCCATCACTTTTACCTGATGATTAGTCAAGCAGCAAAATTCATCAAAGAAGCATACATTTTCTTTGCTACATTATCTGTATTTCCAAGCTTTTTTTCGAAGTCAACAAAGCGAACGGGCGTGCTTGAGCGCTGTGGAGCCGGCAGACTTCCATCGACCGCTCCAGCTTGCTGGAATTTTACTTCCAGGGCAGTTGGCACTATGCTGTCAAAAGAGCTACAAACCTTTGAAACCATTATGGACTCGCCAGAGTTTGATGATGACTCCATCACTGCATCAAGTAGCTTCATTAACACACTGAAGAGTTTTGATTTCAGGTTTATGCTGCTTTCATACAACCAGGTTTTCTGCCGGACTGATATGGTTTTCGATATTCTGCAGCAGAAAGCCAGCAATGCTGTGTTTTGCAGGATAGTTGATAACTATGGCAAGCCAAATTATCATTTAGAGATATCTCAAATTGCATTTTAACCCTTTCCGGTCCGATGTCGGACCAGGTCCGACATCATCAAAAAGACGTAAAGCACAGGTCTCTAGTCGTTTTTTCTCCGGAAAAAGCAGAGAAAACCATTCAATGGCCGAGTGAGATCGATAGGAGCCGAGAGAAGCCGGGGAAAAAAAAAAGGGGGGCGGATCTGAGAAATACACATAGCCCCGGCAACACAGAAATAACACATCCATAAACAAACAAGATAGCTGCTTCCGCATCCAGCGCTCAAAGAATATCACTGACATTTGCAGAGCTTTTTCAGATGTTACAGTAATAAAATAATGACTTGGATCGCATTATTGAGGAGTTTGGTGATAAAACGAGTGATCAGGAGATGATTTATCAGTATGCACGACTATGACGAGGTATGTGAAAAATACAGCTAACAAGGGGTGGGGCGGGGTTGGAGATGCAGTACTGAGTGTCCTGTTGATATGCAGTGCCTTTTAAACCTGTTTTACTGTGGAAAAAATGCTTTTAAACAGCATGTGTAAAAATAAATTGGACTTGACGCGTCTGAGATGCGCTGAATAAATGGACCACTAAGGGTTAAGATATCTTGAACTATTTACAGATACCTTTAATAGTGCAGATACCTTTAATAGTGCAGTTTTTAAGATATCTAAAATGAATTTTAAGATATCTGTTAGAAAGATATGTAAATCAATTAGATATATCTAAAAATGAAATCAAGATATCTCAAATCGATTTACAGATATGTTTAAATAATATGGAAACCATGTAGATTTTGCTAGCATGGTACGCCAAACTGTCATTTAGAGATATCTTAAAATGAGGGTTTTAAAGATATCTCTAAATCATTTGAAGATATCTCTAAATGACTTCCTGTTCATTTAACGATATCTAAATCATTTGAAGATATCTCAAAATAACTTCCTGTTCATTTATAGATATCGCTAAATCATTTAGAGATATCTCTAAATGGACAGGAAGTCCATTCAAAACAGAGCATTTTCACAGTAAGTCATTTAGAGATATCTTCAAATGACTTCCTGTTCATTTCGAGATATCTCGAAATGAACAGGAAGTTATTTTGAGATATCGCGAAATGATTTAGAGATACCTTAAAATTAGGGCTTTAAAGATATCTCTCAATCATTTGAAGACATCTGTACATTACTTTCTGTTCATTTAACACTAGAAGGACCGGAGATATACTCATACCTAGAAGCCCCGCAGCAGTCTTTCTGACGGCTGTATTCAAAACACTGTAAATAGTATAACGAAAGGAGAAACAGTCGGATGTAATTTTTTTATTTTTTTTATTGAGTACATCACATAAACATCTGAACAACCGAAGCATATATATATATATATATATATATATATATATATATATATATATATATATATATATATATATATATATATATTATAAATCAAAACAAGAATATGTAACTAAATAAACATCTGAACAGACTTCGGTTTACAACATACTGAAACAATAGCAATACATTTTTTACTTTAACAGCAATCGGTTTATTATCAGATGAGCAAAAGCAACTGAACAACGTAGATAAATAAACTTGAGAAAAAACATTATACAGAAGCGCACAGCACAAGAAGTTATAAAAAAAAGTCTAATTTATTTTTCTTGTTTTTCGACAAAACGGTATTCCTTTACCTTGAGTCTAAGACTGTACACAATCAACACAGATAATGCGCTTCTCCATGCTGCCTTTCTGCACAGGGCACAGCTGTCCGAAATTTTATTTTTATTGCACTTGCCAACCTGGCATTGGCGTCTCTTGCGGCTCTCAGTGGGGTTGCCAGCTTCAGCTGTGGGTACATGCTTGGCAGTCTCCCTCTGTTCCAAAGTTGCTGTGTTAAATGTAAAATATATTCTCTCCTTGGTAAATTCTTCTCTGTGCAGTCTTTGTAAAGTACCCAGGAGATGATGGCTGCAAGATCCAATACATTGTAAAACACCTGAACAGACCACCGTCGGGAGCCAGCTTTCACGGAATACTTCCGTGCCATCTGATCCAAAACATCAACTCCTTATTTTGTTGCATTGTAAAACTCCACGGTCTCTGGTATTTATTTTCACTAGTCCCAATGCTAATTGTGTTAAAATTGAAATTTAAAATTGAATTAAAATGTGTTAAAGGTATCTCTAAATCATTTGAAGATATCTCGAAATAACTTCCTGTTCATTTGGAGATATCTCTAAATAGACAGGAAGTCCATTCTAAACATAGAGCATTTTCACAGGAAGTCATTTAGAGATGTCTTCACATGACTTCCTGTTTATTTCGAACTATCTCTGAATGAACAGGGAGTTATTTTGAGATATCTCTAAATGAACAAGAGGGTATTCTGAGATATCTTAAAATGATTTAGAGATATCTGAAAAGTATTTAAAGCTATCTCAAAAACATTTATATCTGTAAATCATTTTGATATCTCTAAATGTATTTAGAGATACCTGAAAATGATTTAGAGATATCTTAAAATATTTAGAGATATTTATATATTTATTTGAGATATCTCTAAATGATCATTTGGCTTGACATAGATAACCTCTACAATAATAGTCGGCAAGTGGCGGCCCATGGATGTGTTTCGTCTGTCTCCGTAAGCCTCCTTGGCAGGGCTGAGCGAGAGCGGAACTTCATTTTAATATTACCTCAAGGGGGCTGTCACGGGGGATGACATGGGGGGTCATCCCTGTACTTCATACATTTCTTGTGAAAATTAAGTGTTTTGCAATATCGATTCCAAAGCACTTGCTGATTGAAATGATAAATGTTTGCCTTGCTATGGTACTTGAATCCTCATACATTAGGGCAGCAGTGTGGAGTAGTGGTTAGGGCTCTGGACTCTTGACCGGAGGGTTGTGGGTTCAATCCCAGATGGGGGACACTGCTGCTGTACCCTTGAGCAAGGTACTTTACCTAGATTGCTCCAGTAAAAACCCAACTGTATAAATGGGTAATTGTATGTAAAAAATAATGTGATATCTTGTAACAATTGTAAGTCGCCCTGGATAAGTGCGTCTGCTAAGAAATAAATAATAATAATAATAGACAGGAACACAGAATAACATAAAACTAAATTCAAAAGTAGCATACATTTTTATTTTAAATGCTTCACTGTGTTATGACAAATTCAATGAGAAAAATGGCACTTTCCTTCTTCGATCAGCTTTAGAACAGCAGGTGTGATAGACGTGACGGCGATATGTAGGCAGTCCTCCAAAGATTCTTGTGTCAGGCTGTTTCTAGCATCTGTTTTTATTGCATACAATGTGGAATAAACTGCTTTGCACGTGTAAGTACATCCAAACATGGAGAGCACAAATACAGCCAGCTTCTTCATGGTTGCGTAATTCTCTGACATATATAGGCGGATCAGAATGATTCCAGATTTGCTGTGTTAATGAATTCAGTTTTCAGCAACAACAATGCCTACTAGTGACTATGGCCCTTCAAAATAGCAAAGCTCCTGGTATTACTTGAAGTGACAATAAACTCATGAAAACAATTAAAATGAGATCAACCTTTTTTACTAAGCACTGCTAACATTTCACAGGAAACACCCACAGAACAATTTTTAACATATGCATAATAGGAAACTGGCTTTACCAATATGTAAAAAACCCCCCAAAAAAACAGTATTTTCATTGAAAGAAAAGCCCCTTCCCTGTGTTTATATTCAGCAAATTAAACAGATCCCTTCAGTGTGGGTTAACTTTCACTTTAACTCATGTATCTGTATAACTGGTTGTTGACTGGCATGGGATTCCTATTATTCAAGATCATGAGTCACTTGTTAAGTTTAGATCACAACATTATTTTCTCTACAGTTCTATGATACTATTTGGCAGTCCCTTCTTGCACAGTGACTTCCATAGATTAGGTGTTAGAGGTCAGTCCTGATGACTATCGGATTCAATTCCCTTCACCTAGCTATCTGCCAGATTTGATCTCTAGAGAATCTTAGCTGAGTGTTTTTCAGATAGAAAGTTAAAAGCAACTTATTTGCAACAGATACAATATTTTTTTACATTACTCCTGACTCCCAACATCTGTTTATATGTAACAATACATAGTGTAAATTTAATGTAATGTAATGTTTTTTGATAAAAATAAATATATATATATATATATATATATATATATATATATATATATATATATATATATATAGCAGCAAGAAAAAGACTTTCAAAATCTTTCTTTTTTTTAAAAGATAATTAATAATTGTTTTTATCATTTTCTCCCCAATTTGGAATAGCCAATTATTTTTTGGCTCAGCTCACTGCTACCACCCCTGCACTGACTCTGGAACGGGCGAAGACAAACACACGCTGTCCTCCGATGCATGTGCCATCAGCCGACCGCTTCTTTTACACACTGCAGGCCCACCGTGCAGCCACTTGAGAGCTACAGCGTCGGAGGACAACGCAGCTCTGGGCAGCTTACAGGCAAGCCCGCAAGCACACGGCCAGACCACAGGGGAGCTTAAATTATAAGCTCTGGATAAACTGGACAAAATATACTACAGGCTTCAAAATGTCTAAAACATATTAATTGTCCAGCTGTTTCTAAGCAGCAGGAGGTAGCATACTATCCTGTTTTAATGACAAATGAAAACAAATGCCACTATTAGGCCAAATGGGATATGCATTTAGAGAAGGTAGGAGTCGTTTACTTTTTACTTTTATTTATAAAATGTTAAGAGCATCTTAAAAACATTTTGCAAACTGTAGTTTCCTGAGCTTACGTATCTGCAGACGATTCTGAACTGTTTTTTGAGTTCACAAGTGGTCTGGACTAGTTGTGAGATATTCATAGAGGTCAAAATACACTGTGACATACATTTTAGTTTGTAATTTGCTGAACAACATCTCCTTAGTTATTACATGCTTGATGTTTTTAATTGACTGTTTTTTAAACAGTAACGAGTAATGTATTCTTATACCATACATTTGTATTAATAATTATATTATTTCGATAATAATTGCTCAACTAAACCCTTAAGTGAAACTTGAGAACCAAATGATGCTCGTGGGAATCTCTGAACAAGCTGAATTCTCACAGGGGGTTTTGGGAAACATGTCAGGATTGACTGGAATCCTTGCACCTTACTTGAAAGAATATTGAATTCACAAGAACTACTGTCATGACAAATAATACTTATTTATTTATTTACTGATTCATAGGGTGTGTGGTGGTCAGCTCCGTCTTAAAGAACACTTTGGCTAAGATAACACTTCATTTGCTTCCTTAAGGGTATTCTCTTAGCCGGAGACTACTGTAAATACAAAATATGAAATGCAATGCTTATATCTTAATTTAAGTGGTTTTATTGGTGCCAAAGTCACCTCTCACTAAATATCTTCTTTATTTGTTACAATTAAATATGACCTTTAGAAGTGTAACGTTTTCAAGGACCACTGAGTACAGCCATTTGTTTTTGGCAAACTTTGGGTTAGAGGACTCTGTAAGACTATACTACGTGCACAGCTGGAAGTGTTTAAGCCAATTGCATTTACAGATTTAGAGAGCAGTGGTGTATAGAAGGCCATTTCATCACACCGTTATGCTGAGCAGTGGTGCATACAGCCAGTGTATCTTTAGTTAGATTTTTCCATTGCCTTTCCACTCTGCATTCTCAAGAGACTGGGATATGAAGTCAGTCAGCCTGTGCAAGAATGACAATGTCCTCTATTCTTTAAAAAAAAAAAATTCTGAGATTGACAGTTATGCTGTGATTCACTGTTGTCTAAAATATTGAGTTGAGTTTGACAGATACTCTGGAAAATGCTAAAACATTCCTCTAATTAGATCAAAGCATTAAGTGATCCCTCTTTTGAAGTAATTCATAGATGAGTCAGGAAATCATTCTGCAGAGTTCCTCAAGTTTTGCCCAGTCACTTGAAATATAATGCTCCTTTCTTTGAAAAGCAAAATAGTTTACTTATAATTTGTAAACTTTGGACAAGTCCAACTTAAAGTTGTATTTATTTTTTTTAATTACTAATAATCTTACTAATATAAACACAATGAGTTATGATTTAATTAACTTGATTTAGATAGGGAGGTTAAAAATGAATGTTACTTTTATAAATTTTCTTGTTACTAAGCACAGATATGTTTTTCCACAGCTCTAGCTGTCAAAAGGAAAATCTATCCAGAAAATGTGGAACTAAAACACAGTGCAGAAGAAGGAGCTGTGGCTCATAAATAGAAGGTTGTGTCTAAAAAAAAGCCATGTTTATACGATACGTAAATGCAGTGACAAACAGCATACAGCCGTCAATAGAAATCATAGTATTAATGGTGTTAACTCTAGAACCGCCGGATTTTTTAACTTCCTAGAACTGCCATGTGGGTCATTTTGACCCATACATTTTTAAACTGCTTCGTTATGAAAATAAAATACATACTATCGGATACAACTCACAAGTTTTAACATCGTATCTAACATTTGCATCGCAGAAACACTGTATTTAAAGTGTACTCTATGGAGTGTACACATCTGTCAGCTGACTGTGGCTGCATTCAGGAGCTGTGTCGTAAACACAGATGCAGTTCCATTGAACACTATTGTGTAAACTGGTACCGATTTTTTTTTCTAAACGTAATATAAAAAAAGAATATATAACATACGTTTCATATTATGCACATAAGTTGTTATCCTACCTGTCATCTGAGTACAGCTTGCCATATTCCAATCAAAATGACTACTTTCAAGATATATTCCCAGTTGCATTTCTGGAACAAAATGAAGGATTGCTGTCTCCCAGGTACATTTAGAAATAAAGCATAGGCTTTCATTGAGTTGACATCTTGGTGCAATTGTACAAATCCACAATCATAGCAATCTCTGTCTCGTAGTCAGTCTACAAACAAAGAAAGGCTTGAAATAAAAAAAAAACATGTGTGCTACTAGAGGAAGAGGTGTTTGTTGTTTGCTGCATTTACAAAAAAACTAAATATCTTACGTTATATTAAAAAAAGACATGTATTGTAATGCCTGGGTCAAATTGACCCACGTGGCGGTTCTAGGTAGAACTCTTTATAATTATTATTATTATTATTTATTTCTTAGCAGACACCCTTATCCAGGGCGACTTACAATCGTAAGCAAATACATTTCAAGTGTTACAATACAAGTAATACAATAAGAGCAAGAAATACAATAACTTTTGTTCAAGTGTGACAAACCACAATTCAATAATACAGCAGATAATAGTGATAGTTACATCAGGATATGATTAAATAGTGATAGTTACATCAGGATATGATTAAATACAAAATACTACAGGTTAAACACTTGGCAGATTCCAGTATTCTGAAGTACAGGATTAAATGCAGTAAAATAGGGGGCAGATAAGAGCAAAATAAAGCACATTTAAATGAAGGGTGATAGTGTCCCAGGATACAAACAGAGGAGTTCTACAGGTGCTGTTTGAAGAGGTGAGTCTTAAGGAGGCGCCGGAATGTGGTCAGGGACTGGACAGTCCTGACATCTGTAGGAAGGTCATTCCACCACTGCGGAGCAAGGGTGGAGAAGGAGCGGGCTCTGGAGGCAGGGGAGCGTAGCGGAGGTAGAGCCAGTCTTCTAGTGCAGGCGGAGCGGAGAGGTCGAGTGGGGGTGTAGGGAGAGATGAGGGTCTGGAGGTAGCTGGGTGCAGTCTGGTCAAGGCATCTGTAGGCTAGTACAAGAGTCTTGAACTGGATGCGAGCGGTGATCAGGAGCCAGTGGAGCGAGCGGAGTAGTGGAGTAGCGTGGGCGAAGCGAGGCAGAGAGAACACCAGGCGGGCAGCAGAGTTCTGGATGAGCTGGAGCGGACGGGTGGCGGACGCAGGGAGGCCAGCCAGGAGGGAGTTGCAGTAGTCTAGGCGGGAGAGTACCAGGGCCTGGACCAGGAGCTGGGTAGCGTAGTTGGTGAGGAAGGGTCGGATACTTCGGATGTTGCTCAGGACTCATAACTATAATTTTTGCAATTCTTGCTATCAAAAGCCGTCATGATATTTAATTCATATATTTAGGAAAAGTCAAAAACGGACATACACATATGATTTACAACGCAAGAGTAATTAACAATTTAAATCCAAAATGGGTCAAATTGACCCGCATGGCGGTTCTAGTGTTAAAGCACTGTTAAAACACTGCAGGATACTATGGTACATGAGATGTCTGAATCCCCAGGAACATTTTGTAATGGATAAATCCATGCATGATATTACAATTAATATGCGCATTCAAGTATATTTCTGTATATGGACACACACACAGTGGCACCAAAGAAATCTGTGTTACAGGAATACTCTATGCAGCTTTGTGTCCTAGTTCTTTTTTTACAGCCTAATGTAATTATGGTAATATGTGCTACAATTTGATTTAATCTTGTAATAATAATAAAAAAAAATCAATAATAATAATAATAATAATAATAATAATTATTATTATTATTATTATTATTATTATTATTATTATTATTATTAAACTATTATATTAATTTAAAAAATGAATGTAGTTTAAATATTGATCTGACAGTTCACCCACTCCCTGGGTGTTCAATTTGCTTGCTAACATTTTTTGCCCAGACAATATACCACGCAAAACCATCTAGTAAGGTCATAGCTGTAATTTATCCAATTATCATTCAATCAGTTTCATTATATCTAATTAGATTGCAGCTTCAAATTAACTGATTATACATGCATGACCTCTGATGAATCAAGACTTATTCTGAAGTTGGCCATTTTAGTCTAACAGATTTGACCTCAAACAGCTGTAATTCACCCTGATAAACTCATGACAATATTGGATTGTTATATGCTTTAATATGTAGGGCAATACGTTGAAATCGAAACGTCTATAATAAAACATATTTGTCAATAAAATACTGGACTACTAGTGGATTATTTTGTTAATAAAAGTTGCGAAAGAGCTGGATTATCTAATTTTGAGTACCTTGGGAATGAAGACATGTGCACTGTACATTATGACAAGAATAAAAAAAAACTGTTTTTGTATTGGTTGGAAATTATTATATGAACAATACACATAAATACACAGAATTGGCAGCAAGTCAGATTTGTGTCTGTAGAAAAATGGTTTTGTGCAACATGTTTGTAATGCTATTACTTATACAAATGGTCTCAGACCATTTATCAGACTAAGGATTTGTATAGAAGGAAAAGATAACTTCTCACCCTCCAGCTACCTTGCCAGTTAAATCAATTGTTTTGATTCCTGCATGCAGAACGACTCCTACCCTTACCTCAGTTTAAGTTCAATTGCTTGTTAAAAAAAGACTGAAAACCAAAAATGGAAGGAATTCAGAAATAAAGTACAGTTATCAATATTGCCACAAACAAAATAGGTTTTAAATACTATACAAGTTGCTCAACCATAGCATTGAAAATGTGTTTGTCTGGGCAAATGCACATATTAAAAATGATACTGTTCACCCCACTAAATTGTATTGGTGCAAAAGATTATTACAATCCATTGAATTATTTTTTTACCAGTGGTACTCCAAATATTGTGGTTTATTAATGTTTTAAGGACCGTGATCGTGTCATTCTGGGCCTGTGATCGGGTAAACACGATAGAAAATGCACTTCATTTCTTTGACTTACTGGGCCACCATACTTTGCAGTACAGCTTGTTTACGCATATCATTGGATGGGGGAGGGATTGCATTTCGCTGCCTGCTTGTTTTTTTCACTGAGACGGTGTGGCAAGATGGCACTAGTGGTGGAAGGTAAACAAGCAGGTCAGAGACGGTGGGGTTTTAAGCGCTAATGCTCGTATTTATTCAAATAAATAAAATAATAAAGCTCACAGAGCAAAACAAATATTCAAACAAAACAATCTCAAACTCAGGTCGGCCAGGATGTCTTTGGCGACTACTAAATTAAAACAAATATATATATATATACAAATAAACACAGGGGTGGGGTGTACCCTGTCACAGACGGGCATTTTATTTTTAAAAGGCAGAGACATTTTCAAGCACCACACAGAAACTAAACATCACAGGAACTGTAAATCTGATGTATTTCACTTATTTTTATTTTAGTAAATGTAACTTTAGTTTTCACAGAATAACTGTTCTTCTGGGCCACTGTCAGTCATATACCTGAAAAACACAAGACAGCTGAGCTGCGTTTCCAACATCGGTTGTTTAATCTACCATTATAGCTACATACTTGGCTTCCTTTCTGTACTTCTGCATGAAGCACAACCTGAGGCACCGAAGAGATTAAGTTGTTCTGAATCTTCTTAGAGGTACCCGAGAATACTGTGGCTATTGACAAGTGATTGCTTAACATGCTGTTTTAGTCAGAAATCAGAGGAAGTAAGCCTCTGCTCCCTCATGATTGGACACCTGCAAACAAGGGGCAGATCTTTGACTCTCCCATTGGTTAAATCTACTAAAGACTTTCAACTGTTTATGTTCCGCCTGCGCTCACTTATGATTGGACTGCCGCGGAGAAAATGCAGATCTTGTATTGGTTGATTTTATTTTTCAGTTGCCATTAGAAGCAGACCACTCAGACAAGGATTGGCCATGAAACACTGACTACAATTTTTTCCCCTCAAGTCCATTTTGTTGCCTCTAATCAGAATAACAGCTTTGTCTACATTTTTGCAAACCGAGAACTAACAATTCAACACAGTAGTAAATAAAATTTCGCAGATGTACATCTGTTTTATGAATGAAAAAGAAGAAAAAAATGTAAATGAACATTCAAGCAGAGCATGACTACAAATGTCACAAAATACAGTCTCTAAAAGAGGTAATGTGTCAAAATAAAATTGTGTTCATTTAAATAGATAAATGTCATGCTTAATTTACATAAATGCTGTATGTATGCAATTGTTGTACCCCTGAAAAGGGAATGGTTGAAATAATCAAAACAGTACATTGTGTGCTTGCTGCAGTTTAGTAATTTATTTTACTCTTTACATCAGTAAAATAGCAATATCCTTTTAGATTTGTACCAACTCAAAAAGAGAATAAAAACTACCAGTGGCGTGAGTTTAGCTTTTCGTTCCCCTCTTCGATTTAGTAACTTCTTAATTAGTTGAAATGGCACTGGCTATTATTTTGCTATTTGAAATCAGCTTAGTTGCTGTGACATGATAGATCTTATAAGCTAAGCACTGACACGTTCACAAAACACGTCATAAACACTTGAACATGATTATTAGTAAAACGCACCTTTCTCTTTTGCTTTTTGTAACACAACATACACAACAGCTGCTATCATTAATTTTGAATTTCAACAAATGCAAATTATCGCAATAACTTGGGAGAGGCTGTTGCTATGGGTTTTTTTTAGGCAGAACAATTTTAAAACATAGTAGCACTGCAGCTTTTGGCAAGAAAAAAAGAATGTTTCATTCAACAACGTTACATTGTCAGGCTAGTCCCTGCACGTTCGATATCCCGAAGCAGGAACACTTTACTTTAGTAAGGTGACCATATGGCTCCGTGTTCAGTGGGACAGTTTGGAATAGTTCAGGCTTTTCAACTCGCAACCCTCAGAGTTTTTCGAGAGCTTGGCGAGGAACATGGAGGCTAGAATGTTCTCTCAAGGAGGACAGGCGGTGGACAATACAGGATACAGCCAGTTCATCGAGGAGCTGAAGGTGCTTTACACGCAATACTGACCCCAGGACGCAGGAGCGCTGTACGGAGAAACAGCGATAGAATCTCTCTGCCAGCGGTTTGGCATTGACAGTCCACGTTTGGTCATAAGGGCCTACAGGCAGTACAGGGACACCAATGGTAAAGGAGACATTTCAGATGGACTTAAGGAGCTGTTGGTGGCGGTCAGCACCATCCCCATCTCCAGTGCAGAATGCAAGCAGGGATTTTCTCAAATGAATCTGATTTGCACCTCAACCCGCACTTCCCTGCATACCTCCACCATATCAGGACTACTCTTTCTGAATCTTGTTGGCCCACCCCTGACCAAATTCAACCCAGTCCCCTATGTGAGGTCATGGATTGCTAAAGGACACATATGTGGCACAGACACCAGGAGTAAAACAAGAAACAGGGAGGAGAAGATGCACAAGGAAATGGTTGTGTTGTGGGAGGTTTTGGAAAACTAAGGTAGGAACATCTTTTTCCTTTAAAAACTTCTGCACTGTGAAGTTAATCTAAATATGCGCTTCATATTATCACATAGGCAGGCTTATTCTGATATGTGTGTTCTGCTGTAGCCTACATTGATTTATTTTATTTGAGGTTATATTCCGATATTGTGATGTGTTCTACTGCTACATTGATGTCTTGAAAATTATATGAAATTTGGGTCTTGTAAGCCCCACAGCTGAGTAGCCTACGTGGGCATATGCGTATGGCGGGTGTTCAGCAGTGACGTCTAAAAATGTTGCTGTACATTGATGTCTTGAAAATTAGGCTATGAGAAATTCGGACTTGTGTAAGCCCCACAGCTACTCGAGTAGGCCTATGTGGGCATACTATAGGCTATGCGTATGGCGGGTGTTCTGCAGTGACGTCTAAATGCTTTGAATTAATCAGCACCTTGGAGAGCGCTGTCCATTTCAGCACCATAGATAGTAGGCTACTTAGCTGTTTACTCTGTCTGCTGCGCTGCTACATTGTGTTTGTCACTTTTTTCTCATGCGTACCTCAGAGCCCCCCGGAACACCCCCCCTCTCGCGCTCTCTATGTGTTCCGGGACCTCCCGATTTACAAATTAAGCACTGGTGGTGGGTACAGGATCATCTTGTACTGAACTTGCAATTAAGTAACTGATGTGTTTTTTTTTTAATTGTATTTTATTCTCCTTGGCAGATCTCATGGTTTGGGACATTTGCCACTTACTAAGTAGCGAGGAGATGCATGCAGTTAAAAACACGCTCTTTCAGTACATTCTAAATTTGAAACCACAATAAAACTTTTAAATTCAGTCTCTGTCAGTGTTTTTCACTGATGTAGGCTGCGTGCCATCTCCCTTGTCATGGCAGGCCTGTATGAGATGTGTTGGGACAAGTTCTAACTTCTCTGATCTGTAGGCCACCTTCTTGAAGCAAATAAAAATATGGCCCCTTATTTGTTTTGTGCATTTTTAGCAGGTCTGTCTTTTTTAAATTGGTAGGAAGATGTGCATATTTTTTTATTTTTTTATTTGGTTCCGTGATATACAGACCAGCCCCACAAAAACATAAAAGATCAGAGAAAAAGAAGGAAAGGGTTTAGATTTGGTACAGAACTATACATCATTAGATTTTGCACTGAGCTTACTATGCAAACTATTGGGATTTTAATCTACTCCTAAGACCATTTAAAAGTAATGTAATTGAAGTGCAGTAGTTCCTTTTAGCAACTGTACTGTATTAATGCATTATGCACATGATTGCATGTGTGTTAATGCATAGACTACAGGATGGAAATGGTTGTTACTGATGACAAATTTTTAAACTATAACCTTCAGTTTGCAAGTGTGTGGTGTTACTGTCAGTGCTACATGATTAGTTGAGAAAACAAGCAGTATTTTGAAAGATGAAGTCAGCCAGCTGAGAATTCTCATGACTACATTTTGGAGATTTTTTTGGAGATTTTATTTTTGAGTCATCTCATCATTCTGAGATTCTGATCTTGGTTTTCTGTCAGTGTAACGCTTATTGTGGTCCCTATTGGTGCAGTACGGTTTCCACTCGATACTGGTTGATGAGAGTAACACTATTTGTGGTCCCCTCTGGACAAAAAGGAACGTTTATTTCTGAGAATTAGCTATGCTGAAGGAAAGACTATATATTTGGTAAAAGTACAACATAAATAAATAAATAAATACCTTAGTAAATATTGAAATAAATTAATACATAAATCAATACATAGACATTTAAGCTATCTTGATATTTATTTATTTCTTTTTTACTATCAGATATAAACACTGCCATTTAATACTGTATGAAATGAAAATAAATACTCAACAGTTCTTGTTCAATTGTATATTAGTGAAGATTTTTCATGCTTTAATATATTTTTACTTTCAAATTAAAAAATATATTGTAACGACCCGGACATGCTTTGTTGCAGGACTTACTGTCTGTTTATTTTGTCTCGTCTGTCTTTTTTGTATTTCTGTGAAGTGTGTGCAGTATATGTAAGGTACTGTATAGTATCATAACATGGCACTGCGGCACCATGATCTATTTTGTGTTAATTGTGTACTGAGACAAGTAGGCTACGGTAAAAACGTTCCAATTTGAAATAATCTTTTATTATTTTTGCATTGTACAGTAATGTATACAATTAAGCAGCATGATTTTGTTACCGGTATGCATTAAAACGTGGTACGCTGTGCACTGCACTTGCCCAGCATGCACAAATGATTTTAGCTCAGAAAACAAGGAAATGTCCATCTGAACGGGTTTATTGGGTTTTTTTAAATATCATTTTTTTCAAAATTTAGCAAATGTATGTGACTTAAACTGATGAGCAACAAATTGGGTTATCTAAAATTGTAAACATATAAGATTTTGTGGGTGATCTACAGTTTGTCTTGTTTGTAATGCATTATGCAGCACTTCCGAATCAATGTGCCCTTAATTAGAGCCTGTACGGCTGGAGATCTCATTTCAAAAGGTGTCAATATAACTTTTTAAATTATTATCGTAAGAGATGTGTATTTTAAGTGCAATATGCTTTAAAGGTATGGGGCTATACTAAGATTGCAGTGTACTCTGATAGTATTGTTTGTTTGTCTTGCATGCCATCGCATGTCTTGGATGGTGCCAACAAAGGTGTTTATTTTTATTCTTTATTTATTTTACTTATTATACTGAAAAATAACTGCATTTTACAAATGCAATGTGCTCTGAGTGTATTGAACCGAACATTGTTTAAAAAAAATATATATTATTTTTAATTTTAAATAATTGTAATTAACCTGTTGTCTGTTCATGGCATGCTCCCTGCAGTTCTCCAACATTGTGACAGAAACTATGAGTTACAACCTGTTATAGCTGAATTTGTACATGTGAGGGTAAGGTAATTTAGACAAAAGTGTGTGGTACATATTACAGATGTTTCCTCTTTACTGTATACAAAACATATAAGATAAAAAAAAAAAGTCAAGCTGTTTACCGGTACTGTGTATAAAAAAAGGTTTAAAAAATGAGAGATGGCTAATTTGATGGCAATGTGTTTACACTACCATCTCCATTTTTTTTAAATAGGCCATTTTTAAGGGTGATCATCTCTAATTGAAAAATGTTCACTGTTCAAGTAAGGCTGGTGCAGAATAGCAAGGTCCCATTGCAATTTAGATATGACTGTTTTTATATTACACTAAAAAGAAGCAGCATCTAAAGGTCAAACAAGTCTTGATAATATGAAAAACAATGACATTGAAAATCAAGGACCGTCCATTGAAATTACCAATGAAACAGGTGCTTTATCCATAAAGAGTGTCCATGACATTAAACTTACAAATTGCTTATATGCCAGTTGCCAGAGACATTTGCGAGGTTGAGAGCCTTCATCTTGAGTAGTAAACTTACCATATAGTATGCAATTCTTATTTGATAAAAAAAAATATTTGTAATATTCAGTTACACTTTGAGGCTTCAAGCACTTTCTAGGGCTGGTATATCCTGAATTACTGTTCCAGACCCTTTGTTAGTAACCAAAGAACACAACCTTCTTAATCCCAATAGGACTGCAATGCACACAGGCAGAACTAACACTGGGTTTAAAAAACGGATTACTGTATATTTGTTTGACGTTCACACAGCCAATTCTATTGCAAATTTGGGAGATTTGAGAGGACACCCCCAACTCCTCTCTAAAGGGAAAATTAGTATTTTGTCTGAAGAACATTTTTCACAAATATAATAAATGCTGCATGAACACATTCCATGTACAATTTTGGTTTAAGAAGATAAAGGAGTTTATTTCTGCCTGTTATATGGTTCTGCATTATTATTGAGATATTCAGTAGGGTTACTTCAGTTGTGTTCTATATGGTATTCATTACAAAAAAAACTTTGTTAAAAACATTTATGGTTTAAGCCTGAAGCCACAAAAGTCAGGAAATTCCTTACAAAAAAAAGACATATAAATTAACTTTAATGGTACAGCTAAAAGCCACAAAAGTCAGTGAATGTCATACCACTTTGGCACAGAGTTAGACAGTGGTAGCTATTAGTTTTTCTTCAGGTCTGATGAAAAATGACATTATAATTTGTACTGTAGTCATGGGAAAGATTTAAAGAGACAATGGCACAAAGTGTTTATGTTCCAAAAGACATCCCTCTATTCCCTACTATTGCTGAGATATTAGTGGTTGAGTTTAACATGGAAACATAGTTGAAACCATAACTATAATATTACAGGGTTTTTAATAAGATAGCAAACCAGAAGTGCATGCTACATATGAGGTGTTCATTATATAAAATATATTTGTTAAACAAGATATGGATGTTATAAGGCTTTTTTTTTTTTTTTTTTTTAAATTCAACTTGTGAAAATTCCTGTTGAACACAACGGCCCATATTCATAAAAGATGGGGGTAATTTCCAACCAGTAAAAAAAAATTACCGGGCAGTATTTAAAACGTGATTTATAAAACTACGAGCTGGTTATTTTACCAGCCGGTAATGGCTTTAGATGTGATTTCACGTCACACAAAGTTACCAAAGGATTTTATCTAACCAATTGTGAGAGGTATACAAATGAGCTTTCCCCTACTTAAGACGTCAATGGCATACACTGTCTGTTTACACCGTCATGGCTACGGAACATGGCTGGAGATAGGTAGGTTGTCCAAAAAGTCAGTTTTAAAAATAATAGATGTCAGTTTTAAAAATAATAATTGGTGCTGGACGTGAGTGAGAGGTTAGGGTAGGTGCAGTAAATGCCTTTTTTTTCTTTTTTTTTCTTTTTTAATATAGCTTATACGCACATGCCTTCCTGAAAGCACTGTAACCACCAGAAATGTAATTTATTGTCACAGTTCATGATATTTTAATTTTGGTTCATAAAACGTTTCCTTTGCAAGAACGTATAGAAGGCACAAGAGTGTCAGCAAGCTCTGGTTATTTTTCTCATAATATTATGTTTAAAACTTTAATTTCTATGACAAATGGCTGAGAAAGACAGCACCACACAGTTACATTAAAATACAATTAATTCTTAAATGGCAGGAACATTGGCTATTATTTGTTACTTTGTTCCCTCAGTTTGCAAATCACTGATCAATTCATTCAAATACAATACATAAAATAACATCTCAAATCTGTATCTCATACAGTAGACCTGACCATAAAAAAGCTTATTTTATTAAAATAAATAAATACAGCTAGATTGAAAAACCTTGCCCGTCACACAATACTACTCGGTTTCATAGCGGAATTGGATTAGAAAACGCTACAGATTTACTTGAACTAACTAACAATCCCTTCTGACAGGAATATGTATTTTTCAATATACAGCTATGACCGAAAGTTTTACATCACCTAGAATTTTAGCATTGAGACAATTAAAAATAATCTATATGAACGTAATTTAGATCTTTTATGTAAACAAAGAAACTACAAAAATGATATTCCAAAAGTCTACCAGAAGCCATAATAGTATTTCATGTTAGATTTCAAAATGTCACATTTTTCAATTATTGTCAGTTTTTCATTAAGTATCTGGAAAACTAAAAAGCGGTATGTAATTCAATGTTAACGTATATTCAGAATGTTTCATTCGACTTTATGAAGCAAAATTAGTTAATTCTATACAGAGGGTGATGCAAAACCTTTGGCCATTGGATGTGTTGGGGGGGCGTAATAAAATATAATTTACTTTAAAATGACTTGAGCTGACTATCGGTAGATGGAATGCTATGAAAAATATGTAAAGCTAAGTAGCCTGCTAACTTTCTGCGCTCAGTAGTGATGAATATACTGTAGGAATGAAAAATAGTGAGTGTTTTTTGTTTATCCTAATCACGCACAGAGTCAGTAACGCATTAATACGAGGGACAGGCTTGTTTCTAGCAGTTCAACTCTTCAGTACATTCTAGTTCTCCAAAAAGGTGAATAATTGTGCTCCTGTTAAACCGATACCTGCTACGAATCAAAAGCCTGGCATTTTCTTAGAGCAAGTCGCAGCTCAAATCTGCAGGGTCTTCTTACTCTTCTGGGAGGATCATGTTCCAAGGTATCTCCCTCCTGTCAACACAAGCACACAAAGCCTGGCATTTTCTTAGAGGAAGTAAGCTACAAATGTGATGTTTTCCAACCATTAAGCAGCCTATCCGTTTCAGATGAGTTAACAATGCAATTTAATGTATGTGTTGCAAATAACAAAATACTTAAATTACATAATTACATGATAATGAAACACAGACGTTTTTATTATTAGTACTATTGGCTTAAATACATGTTCCTAAACGCAGAAATGATGCTAAGAAATTATACCATTAAGACACATCTCATTCTCTGCCTGGTCTGAGGCATGTGTTAATTATGATGCCGGTAAGGGTCAATTAACGGCACAATACAGATTTATGAATCAGACAGATAATATGCTAATTGATCTCTAAGGGCACGTTATTCTAACATCACGATGAGTGAAGTTTTCTGATGGTAAATGGCGTTTATGCATCACCCAATGAAATACTGTCATGTTGAGCGCTATTACTGGCATGAATATGGGCCAATTTCTGTTGGTTTGCTTATATTTAGCCACATATTCTGGGTCATTTATTGAATTAATTTATTGAAAGCCACTGCCCCTGTGGTTTCAAGGGCTTTTTAAATATTATTAATTTTGTTATATGATGTTTAGAAGACAAAATTGGGGTATTCTCCGAAAACAGGAACAGTGGTTAGCAGTGAAATTGCATTGGAAGCAGTTGCTAAGGTGAATACTGGCCCAGTACATTGGAATAAAATTATCAAAAGTTTAAAAACAAAATTGGAACAATACATACTATAACACTGTAGTATTGAGATGAAGTCAACAATAGTAAGATGATGATATAACATTTATGGGGAACTTTGCTAATGCTGTGAATGCTGGTACACTGATGGAATTATGACTACATGATGGATTTTTATTATACTACTGAATGGTATAAAAAAAAAAAAAACATAATGGGTCGGGGGGACATGTATCAAACGTTTGCAATGGCATTAAGGCCATAGCAGTGGGTGGGGCTCATTTGTAAATCTGTGATATTAAAATGAGATTTATGAAGCAGCAGAACAGCAGCGTTGGCCCTAAAAGGGTCCACAAATAAGACCGATTTCAAACTGGTCTTATTTGGGCGCAAAGGAAAAGTCAGAAAGCAGCTGATAGGAAAGAGCATTATGGCAGCAGTCATATAAGGGTCCGGAAAATTCACAATATTTGTAAAGAAATTCACGAATGACGATAAAAAAATGAATGAAAACAATGAATTTCACGTAGTGTCACGAAACCGACTGTGGTAGAGTGGCCGGGTGTTTATGGTGGTCAGGAGGCAGAAAGGAGACTCAAAACTGAAGTGTTGCAGGTTTATTTTTATAAATCAAAATGAACAACAAAACACAGCTCACCGAGCCAAAATAAAAAGGTTAAACAAAAACAAATCATGCACACAAAATGAAACAGAAAATCCGTCAGAAAGTCTGTCACTAACACGGTGAGGTTTTACATAAAAATACAGGTCTAGGACTCTCTCTCTCTCTCTCTCTCTCTCTCTCTCTCTCTCTCTCACTCTCTCACTCTCTCACTCTCACTCTCTCACTCTCTCACTCTCTCTCTCTCTCTCAGCAAAACCTCCCTGTTTCCAGCTCCCTGGTCATCTACCTAATGCAGATCTGGGCTCTCCTTTTATAGCTTGTGGCTGCTCCCAATTATCACCAATCATTCTATTTGGGAGCAGCCGCATTCTCACATGTTTTTGGCAGGGACAGGAATTAACACCATCCCTGCCAACCACCACCAAAACACTCAAAACACCATGCTTTATTTACAAGCCGGGCTCTATCCCTGCCACACATCCCCCCCACCCCCCTTGTGCAAAGCACATCTGGTCCCAACGGCTACCTCCCTCCATAAAGTTCCAAAAGTCCTGGTCCAGGATCAGGGGCAACAATGGGTCCATGGGTGTCAGCCATTCTATTCTATGATCGGTTTCTCAGTCTAGCGTTTCGGGTTTCATTCTCTAAGGCAGTGCTAGTACTGTGGAATGTGCATTGAAACTTGGGGGAGGGTCAGGTGACATTTGTATCCAATTGCGTGTCATGTAGCGATTCCAATCTACCTGTGGGCGTTTAGAAGACTGAGATATATTGCGGGAAGCCATTCAACTTTTACAAGTACTGTATATATATATATATATATATATATATATATATATATATATATATATATAGTGTTTTACTTGTTTAGTTGCAGTTTATATCGTTTTTAGCAAAAGCTAAACATGGCAACGTACGTGGTCTTTCTATAATGAGCAAAGGGAGTTATGAAAAGTTTTAATGAAGAACACAGTTTAGGTCATTTATTTGTTTTTATTCATAATATGTTAATATTTTATAGCAATTACAGGTTTGAAAACATTATTATTATTATTGTTATTTTCAAAATCTGGTACCTGGGAAGGGGTTTCATTTTTACATCAGGTGTTGAAGTGGTTAATACATTCGGAATGGGGTAAAATTTGTGCTGCGGCAGAGCACTTCTTTACACTCCGTCAATTAAGCGCTGCGTCGATTGATCTTGACACATGTCCCCCAAGGTGTAATAAAGCACTGTTATAAAAATCCACGATAATCACATTAAGGAGTTCCTGCAGAGAGCTAAATTCTTGGCCTAACATTTTAAGTAATTATCTGAAATCAATACAATCTTGTAGGTGTGACATTCTTTGTTAGGGATGAAATATAATGTCTTTTTAAGACATTATTTATCATCTGCTTCAGATGTATTGCCATTCCACCAATACATAAGTGTGGATTAGGTGGTTTTTAACAAGATAGTGATTTGTTACCAGTTAATTTGTGGCTTTTACCTGTATATTTATGAAACCAAAGTCTAATCATACTTTGTAATAAACCAATATAATAAATTGCTTTATATACAAGAAACATGGTTACAAGTTTCATATGAATAGCATAGCTTTGTTTTTCTTAGTACCTGCCAATTTGGCTTCTTACGAAACTCAACTCTGGGGTTTACAGGGCTTACCAAAACCCATCTCTCCTTTAAAAAGAAAACAAAAATATCATAAAACTGCTTAAGGTTTCACTTCAAATCAAGAACAAAAAAAGGGAAAATCACTTTTGTAAGAAAGTAAGAAAAAAGTAAATTAATTAATTAATTATAATTAATTTATATTAAAGATTAAAAATGTGAAGTCTGATTGATCAGTTGACATGCAGGACTTCTATTTTTTGTAGTCTTTGTTGCTCCATTTTACAGAGATATTTTAAAGATAAACTCATCAAGGTAAAAATGGATTTATCAGAACCTTGAATAAAATGGGAATAGTGACTGCTTACATTTTTATATCCGTCAGAAGCCATGTTTCCGCTTTGGCTTTGTCACTGATGACCCCCTGGGGGTCAGTCTAAATGGAGAAACTGAAGTAGCACAGATAAGCCATTAGGGTGAGGCTAATCATTCTTTTTTATTTTTCTTCTTTTGGTCACTTTTTTTAATAAATGTTAATCATTGTTGATGCAATTACATTTTTAATCAATCAAGTACAACTTTTTTTTTTTTTTGGTGAAAAAGAAATGTAACCCCGGTTCCCTGAAAGAGACGACAACCACCAACCAATACTTTTGGGGTATGCCTGCCACAGGTCAGGTATTCACTGGGCATTTTATATCAAAGCTGCCGATAGGCCCCACCATGGAGTGACATCCTCGGTCCCGCCTCACCGAGGTAATAAATAGTCACTACACAGAGAACTCGTTCTCTTTTGCATCGAACCCGCAAATGCGAGTGATGCGAACTCGCAAGGTTTGTTGGTCGTCTTCTCTTTCAGGGAACCGGGGTTACATCCGTAACCTATTGTTCCCTTTCAATTCGAAGACGACCACCAACCAATACTTTTGGGAATGTATACCAAAGCCATCGCGAGGGAGTATGAGCAGACAGCATATGAGGGACATCTCGCTACCGCCAACTAGTGTTGGTGATGTGAGCGTGCAAACTCAAGGACCCTTGTGCCTAATAAAGGCGTAGAGGGATCTTACCACATTAAGTCGGTAGAACCTGGTGAATGTATATGGAGTAGCCCAGCTAGCCGCAGTACAAATACCAGTCAATGAGGCCCTTCTAAAGAGGGCCCAGGACGTAGTCACTCTTCTAGTTGAATGCATGGCCACTGGGGGGAGTAGGCCGGCAGCAGTATATTGCAGTAGTAACTGTATCCACAATCCAGTGGGACAGCCTCTGTTTCGAGAGGGCTTGACCCAGGGTCCTTTCACCATGAGCTGGGCAGACTGACGCAGTGCTCTCGTCTTGTCCACATAGCTTCTCAATGCCCTTCCCGGGCAAAGGAAATTCAATCTCCGATCCTCCTCCGAAGCAGAAGGAGGGGGGTGGAAAGCCTCTAATTCCACTGATGGTGTAAGTGGAACGCTGTAACCACCTTAGGGAGGAAAGCAGGGTTCATGCATAACGATACCCGGTTTCCATCATCCCAAATACGCATACAGGCACTGTGCACGGACAGAGCCTGTAGCTCACTAACTCATTTAGCGGAGGTCACGGCTAGCAAAAAGGCTGTCTTCATAGAGAGATGTTTCAACTCAATGGAAAGTATAGGCTCAAACGGGACCTTAGTGAAAGCTTCCAATACCACATCCAGACTCCACTCAGGGAGGGAGTCCTTTCTAGGAGGACGTAGCTGCCGTGCACCCTTTAGAAAATGGGTCGCCAGAATATTGGCGCCTGGGCAAACTGAGTCAATGGGGACATGACATGCAGATACAGCTGCCAGGTACACTTTCAGCAAAGAGGGGGACCTGCCTTCTTCTAAAAGATTGAGAATTTATTGTATTTTAGTACTTTTTTTGCCAGTGTTTTACCTCAGGTTTTTTTTTCTTTTTTTCATTTATCCCAACCTGTTATTTTTTTTTTTTATAACTTCCAACAACATATTTTTTTTTGTTTATTGCATTTCCTGCAGTTACAGAAAAACTTGTTTCCGGTCACTGCAGTTGGAAACCTTTTTAGTAACCATTTATAAGCTAACAGAAATCTTCCTTACCTATGTAATTTATTTGTAATTATTTGGAGGTAGATAGGAGATTTATTGTATTTTAGTGTGTGTGGATTTTTTTTGTGACCTACGCTTGTTTGTGTGTGTGTGTGTGTGTGTGTGTGTGTGTGTGTGTGTGTGTGTTTTACCCTTTTTTAACTTTTGGTTTGTTAGTTGTATATTGTGGTTACAGACATGCTGTTTGTAAATTAGAAACCTACTGAAGCATGTTGAAAGACAAATTCAAGAGTATATAGCTTTCAGCATTGCCTTATGAAAAAAAAGAACAATCTGGAACAAAACCAAGATGATAATGTATGAATTACCCTTTTTTTTTACACTTATGGCTCAATATTTTGGTCATTTTACCAGCAGAAAGTTCAATGTGTGCTGAAGACAACTATATTATTATTATTTGTTTATTCAGCAGACGCCTTTATCCAAGGCGACTTACAGAGACTAGGATGTGTGAACTATGCATCAGCTGCAGAGTCACTTACAATTACGTCTCACCCGAAAGACAGAGCACAAGGAGGTTAAGTGACTTGCTCAGGGTCACACAATGAGTCAGTGGCTGAGGTGGGATTTGAACCGGGTTACAAACACTTTTCTTTAACCACTAGACCACACAGCCTCCTCTATATAGGTTTGCTTGGATACACTAAAAGGCGTATGTAGTAATCATGATTAAAGGAATGTATTGCAAAAATTGTAGAATTCCTGTGGCCAGGGAGGTGGCAACTACCCTTGGCAGCAAAGAGGTTAAATTTTCTGGACTTACTTTTACCATCAGTTTTCTGAAATTACCTCTGATTTGTTTCACTTTTAATGAAACCACCATAGATCATTTTGAAGGAACACACTTGTCTATTGACATTCTTTTTTCCATGTAGGCCCAGTTGTTCATTTCTTATTTGAGCACCTTTTTTTAATAAAAACCTCATTGTTCCATATGTTGTCAAGTATTATTAGAAGTGATAAGTAATACAAGATTATATTGTTTAAAGATGGTGCTTCTATTAAAAAAAAAAAGTTGGAACAATTACCTTAAAATAATAATACTAAAAAAGAATGTGTCATTTGTCAAATTAATTTATGCAAATATATATTTTGGTAGTTAGGAAGAAAAAAATCTCCATAATAAATATTTGATTTTTTAAAATTCTCATCCTATAGATAGACCCTTGTTCTTTTCCGCTGACAGCATTGCCATAGGCAGCCTATCCGCTGCCATAACTCCCTCTGCGGCTAGGAGCCAGCCTTGGCGCTGTAAGCACATCCTCTGGCAGCATTGTCGCTGTCAGCATTGCCATCGCCACGGGCAGCATTTTTGGTGTTCAGAGTGGAGAACGAGAGGCATGAGTCGTGAAAGTAAGAATAAAAACAATTGCTACTCGTGCTGGCTATAAACCAGCAAGTTACTTGTTTTTGTAACTGTTTGTTTGTTTTGGCCACCGTGCCATTTTGTTTTGTATAAGTGTTTTGTTTTCTTTGTTTAATTATTTATAATAAATCTGCGCACCAGCGCATTAATTCACCATACTGTGTCTCTGCACTTCCTGGTCTGATGTCACCCACAAGCTATCCTGTTCACACTTACCTACCTGGTTTTTCAGAACTTTGCACAATGCATGCCTGGACAAGCAAATCAGACCTATACATAGCTGCCCTCAACTGTCTCCTGGACAAGTTTGTAATTAAAGATCCTTCTCATTAAATATTCAGCCTTATCTCGTCCCTTCATAATCAAACGAGCTGTTAATTTCTTATGCCACTTGCTTGGCAGTCAAACCACACTATGCTAATAAGGAATGCAAGATTTCAAATGAGTTTAAAGGGTGCTACCACATTTAATTACTACATTCTCTGACTTTGGAACCTTGTGTTCTTTGATTTCTGGATCTTTGACTCAGTGACTGGCTTTAAAACTAGGTTTTAAATGTCATTTACCTGGCCCCAATCTATTGTACAGCAACCCGGGATGCTTTGCATGAAGGTTGACATTGTATTTATACTTGTGGCAGGGCAGAAGAAAAGCCCTGCATATAATTAGAGGGGGCGGGGCAAAGCCCTGCACGTAAATAGATGTATTTTTTGTTTATTTTGGAATGAGGGTATTTACTTAATGGTTTGTGGTGTATTGTATTATTATTTAAAAGACATGTATTGTCTGGTGGTGATTTAATGCATTGTGTGACTTGAAAGTATTTTGTGTTGATTTAAAATGCAATGTTTTTCTTTATTGTTATTGGTTTGAATGTGGTCTGGCAGAGGCAGGGTTAGCAGCTTGTCTTGGCCAGACAGCTCGTGCGAATGCATGGTCACAGTCAGTGATTATCTATAATGAAACTTAACGAAAGTAAACAGAAAAGAAAACAATTGCTACTCATGCTTGGAAGCACCAGCATGGAACTTGCTGGTGTCAGTTTGTGTTTGTGATTTGTTTTTGTTTAACCCTTTGTGATCAATTTATTCAGCGTCTGTCAGACGCGTCAGGTCTAATTTATTTTCACACACACTGTTTATTTTACATGCGCTGTTTAAAAGTAATTTTATTCTAAGTAAAACAGGTTTAAAAGGCACTGCATATCAACAGGACACTCAGTACTGCACCTCCAGCTCCGTTCCACCCCTTGTTCACTGTATTTATCACATACCTCTTCATAGTTGTGCATACTGATAAATCATCTCCTGATCACTTGTTTTATCACCAATAATGCGATCCAAGTCATTATTTTATTACTATAACATCTCAAAAAGCTTGGCAAATGTCTGTGATATTCTTTAAGCGCTGGATGTGGAAGCAGCTATCTTGTTTGTTTATGTCCTTGTTAGGTCTGTGGTGCAGGGACTATGTGTATTGCTAAGATCCCCCCCCCCCCCCTTTTTTCGGCTCCTCTCAGCTCCTATTGGTCTCACTCGGCCATTGACAGGTTTCCTCAGCTTTTTTCCGGAGAAAAAATGACTAGAGATCTGTGCTTGACATCTTTTTGATGATGTCGGTCAGGGTCCGACATCGGACCAGAAAGGGAAAATTGTAATGCCGGACCAATTCATCATATTGGATTTATGTCTGGGAAAATTGAGTAACAATAACTTTCAGTATTAAAGGTTAAAACACAATTCAGTAAAATAATAAATGCAGTATTGTCCAGCTGTGATACCAGTGTTTTTAACAAAACTAATAACAAAACAACAACAGCAATGTACATGTAACATGTTGTGGCAAAGTGGTAAAGACGTGCAGGTGAGTGCAGTGCAGAGTAATCACACGGACAACGTTTGTACAGGTGTAAGGGTGTTTATTTAATTTAATAAATGTCCAGAGCCTTAAGGCAAACCTGCAAATAATAACAGTGTTGGAAGTGATACAGCGGCGTGTATCACTTCGGTTTGTAATCCCACGGGTTTGACCCATAACCCAAAGTCCCGTTCCGTCACCCACACAAAACACAAAACACAGACACAATTAGACAGTGCGTGATTCTAGTGCCAGTGGTGAAAACAAAGACAGTTCCGGCAGTGGAAAAGGTGAATGGTGAAGTCCGGGTTTTTCGCTGGCCTGCGGCTGCAGCTCCGGATCGTGCTCAGTAATCTTCAGTGACTAATAACACACAAGACACACAGTGTTAATACACAGACACGAAAACACTCACGGTTTTTTCACAGTACGGGCTCCTTCTCGGTTATTTAACTTAACCATATGCAAAGGAACAGATCACTCAAGCCATGCCCCCTATTTATACCCTCGCCCATGACCCCGAGGTTAACAAGCACATCCGCTCCTCCAGTCCTCGGATGCCACGCCGCTTACCGTCCGGGTCAATGAGCTTGGGTGCCGTAGCTCCGCACCCTTCCTAAATGACCGACTTCCACCTACCCTACGGAAGAAATTGTCGTGCCATTTAATTAAGGGTACTCTGGTCCTCTTGCACCGTGCCCTCACAGGTCGAGAGGGAGATCTAACACCAAGAATCATTTGATCTCTGTCACACATATACATTTAAAAGTGTGACAAAGGGGAGGCCAATTCCAGCATTTGTATACAAATAAAAATGCACTTACTAGATCACTAACACAGTTCCTACATGATACTTAGTATGTGAAGATGGTGTAGTGTATAATAATTATCTATCAGTGTACAATATGCGTCACTAGATAGATCTGCACATTTGGAAACTTTCCTGGTACTAATTTGACATGTATGCTGCTTTAAGAACAATGTTACACTGCAACTGTGCTGTGTTGAGGAAAAAAAAACTATATTACAGTTCCCTAAATGTGAAGAAGTTTGTTCTATAATATATATTATCATTTTTGAAAAAACGTTTGCTAAAACATAATATTGTTACACCAGTAAACCAAATTTCCTTTCAGCCTATTTCATGATTAATCACATAGATTAGGCTACATAGGGAATGCTCACTATACAGTCAATCATGCTTTATATCAATTCCAAAGGAATGGGCAAAAATAGTTATACGTGGAGTTGACTTCACTAAGAACCTGGCAAAATCTATGGGGTGCCATGTGTAAAAAAAAGTTATTATTTTAATATATTTAATATTATTTCCCAGATTTAACGCAAATCTTGTATTTTTTCCCCATATTTATAAATGTTGTGAAAATAAATAGATATATTCTAAATGTGTACATTCAGATATTCAGATATAATCTTTTTCAACATTTAAATGCTATATCTTTATTTTAAAAATAAATATACATTTTGTTATTAAATATTTATTTTGAGAATCAAGATTTAGCTGTTTGCAAATAAATCTGTATTTTGTGAACTTAAATATTTAACTAAATCTTAAATCTCGAAAAAGATTTAAGATTTAGCTAAATATTTAACTAAATCTTAAATCTCTTAACAAGGTTTAACATTTAGCTAAATATTTAACTGGCCGTTAAGAGATTTCTTTTTGTACCGTTTGTCATTCAAAATAAAGTTTTAAACTGGAGCTTGCTGACGCTCAAGTGCCATTTTTACTTTTTCATGCGCTGGAATGGAAGTGTGTGCTAACATTAGAGGATCCTTTTTGAAGTAAAATATCACAAACTGTGACAAAAATGGTGTTGCTTTTGGTTAGAGATGTTTTTCAGGAAGGCATGTGAATATTTCAAGCTTTAATCAAAAAGCATACACTACACCAGTGGTCAGCCAAATCCTGCCCACGGACAGGTTGCATCTGGCCCATGGATGCCTCCTGGCAGGGCTGTATCAAGGGCTGAGCGAGAGTGGAACATTTTAATATTACCGCAAGGGGCTGTCATGGGGGATTCTCTGTATGACCTTCATATATTTCTTGTGAGTAAGCAGAAAATAAGTGTTTTTCAATATCGATTCGGGTGGGTGCGTGGGTGCGTGGGTGGGTATTGAAGGTGGCCCGCTATGCCCGCGGGTCATTTGGCCCGCCTTTGCATTTCATTGTCGACCACTGCACTACACAGTTACTAAAACATGTATAAATAATTCACTGTCATTGGTACAATGTGACTTTCTTTTAAAAGGAACTAGGACAGTTTTCACATGAAACATTTTTTTGAAATATGAATCCTCCAAATATCCTTTTTTTTTTTTTTTTAAATAAAAATTGTGTCATTCAGTAGTGTTTTATCAGAGTTTTCCATATGACAAATACTGAAATATGCTTTTTAGAAGCATCGGTTATAGATTGTAGATTCCCAGTTTCTGTGTTACATATCTCGAGGATGTGAATATTTATTTTCTATTTATTTTTATAAATAATGTTTGTGTATTTGGTATCATTTATGTAGATGGGCAATATAAATGTCAGTTTTGTTCTAAAATGTAGACTCATACTTGTCCAAAATGTGTCTATGAATATTTACTATTCACATAAAGGCTATACATTTTCCAATGGGGCACGGTGGCAGGGTGGCAGGGTGGTTAGCACTACTGCCTCACAGCTCCAGGGTCCTGGATTCAATTCCGGCTCAGGGGTCTGTCTGTGTGGAGTTTGCATGTTCTCCCTGTGTTCGCATGGGTTTCCTCCGGATACTCCAGTTTCCTCCCACAGTCCAAAGACATGCTGGCTAGGTGGATTGGACTGTCCAAATTGCCCCTTAGTTGCCCTGTGTTGGACTGGCGTCCCGTCCAGGGTGTAGTCCCGCCTTGTGCCCTACGTCTGCCGGGTTAGGCTCCGGCTCACAGCAGTCCTCTATAGGATTAAGCGGTTACAGATAATGGATGGATGGAAGGATTTTCCAATGGGATTGTAGTTTAGTTTTATGCGTTGACCTTGATTATGAACTTTAAACATGTATTTTGTTTTCAAGTATATTATAAGGACACATAAAGGCATCACAACAGAACAGGGTGTCAAATATAGTCTGAAACTGATTGCTGTAAAGCAGAGTCAGTGTGTGGATATTGGACCATATTTGAACACCTTGGGGTGTGTTTTTGCATATAAAATGGCACCACCAACTCTTCCAAAGTGAATCGTCATGTGAACCATTTAAAATGGTTTTAAAAGTTTCAAGAAGTGTGGTGACATATTAGCACAAGTGGGAATACTTGTTAGCCAATAAGATTCCTCCCTTTATCCTAGCCTTTCAAAACACTACCACACAACAGTTTGAAAAATGTAGTGAATTCATGACCAGCAACACAAACTGTAAATTATCACCGTCTGTGTGGTACCTTAATTCTAGTGGAGATTCCATAAATCATTGCACGAAAATCTCCCCACACAATCATGAAGACCTCTACTGTATGTGCTTTACTGAAATAATAATGATCTACTGCAGTAGTTGTTCACTTTCTAAGTCAGTATCCACTAAGAGGATTATCATCACAATTGCCACTTGAGCAGCAGCCAATGAGTCAAAGATTAAGTCTACCCCAAAGATAACAATGCCTCCAAAATCTACTGCACCTAGTGTATGTGACATCAATGATATTGTCAGAGAGGCAAACTCAAGGATTAGTAAGTAATTGTAATTGATTTGCATGGGATTTACTGTTTCCATGCAATTGTGCTTGAGATACGCAATAAATAATGCAGGGGTGGGGGATATAAACCCTATAAGCATCTTTCTGGTAACGTCCTTTAAATTAAAATATATCAAGACAGAGGTGCTTCTGCAACACAATGTATAATATGAGCAGCAAGTAGATTCATGACTACAGTGAAAGATGGCATCATGTTATAAAGCTAAATATTCACATAGCTACATCATGGCTGAGAACATGTCCTTCAGACAAAATATGTTTATACTATTTTTACATTTTATTTACAAATCAAGTTGTTAAAATAAATAAATACTTTTCATTTCTGTGGCAGGGCAAAAGTAGAGACGGGGTTAAATCTGTCCCTGCCAGTAATCACAGGTGTGGCCATTCCCCAATTAGGTAATTCATGCTAATTGGGGAGTGGCCACATGTATCTCGGGAAAGAGAAACCCTTTGTTTGGGGAAGGGAGTTTTGGTGAGTGTTACCTGCATGTTAAAACTGTGTTGATCTGTGTTAGTTAGTGAATGCCATGCCCAGCCTTACCTCAGTATTATTATTCATTATTGTTTTGTTTAAACCTGTTATTTTGGCCCTTGAGCCTTGTTTATTTTGTCCAGTGTTTTGCTGTTTGTGTGTTGATTAAAAGAGCACATATGTGCTTGCACTGCTGCTTACCCTGCCTCTGAGTCTCCTTCCTGATACTATCCTGCCAAAATTTCCTTCTTGCTAATTTTAAAAGTGTCTCTGAAAAACACACCAACAAACATATTAATGTTGACCTCAATTAAGGAAATATTTACAAACAAAAGAGAATTTCTATCAGTAAGGACAAAAATAGTTTGTGAATCTGGAGTGAAAGTTTAATGAGCTGATTTACATTATGTAATTCAATACAGCAATATGTTATTGGTGGCACTTACTAAATATTACTTGAGAATAATATTTAAATGTTCCTTAATATGTTCCTTAAATTTGTGTCTATTCTCAGTCAGAGTGTTAATTTTGCTTTTGGTACAAATACATAGGGCTGGTTATTTAAATATAAAAGCTTTTAGTCTTGCTAAAAAACATGGGAATTGCAGGGTTAATGATCTAAACCAGCAGTTCTCAAACTGGGGGGCATGGACTGTATCCTGGGGGGTGAAAGTTTTTTTTTAAAAAAAATTTTAAATTTTTTTTTTTTAATTACGGGCTGTGACGGTGGACGAGTAGTGACGAAGTGACGAAGTCTGTAACAAAATGGTTGATTGTTATTGTCGATATGTTGTAGATACGACTATTAATGCAGTTATCGTGCAGGTTTCGCAAAGTCCAGAAACGTTAAACGTTTTGCACCGTATAAAACTGAGCTGATGTTGCCAGTGCTTACTAAAAGTTTGAGAACCGCTGATCTAAATAATCATGGGTTTTCCATGCGTGTGTTTTTTTTTTTTTAGCTTGAGACGTGCAAATGTCACCCGACGTCATGCAAATGAATGGGAAAGGTGGGGATTGATATGTAAATTAGCTATGCGTAAAGTACTCATGCTGTTTTTGAAGATTACTAGTGAAATTTTGTGAAAATGTGGTTTCCATGCGCAGAGAACTGGTACACGAGTGAATCAAAGTTGCTGTAATAAAGCAAAATACCTTGTGCCTGGATGGTTAATAATGTGTTTTACTGCTCTTGCCCAAATTGTTTTAGTGGGGTGTCATGTCGTTAGTAGTGAATATTGTTTCAACTAATTTATCTTACGACTCATTAATTAAAAATGAACTCGGAGGTATGAAACTGACCAACAGGTATTGCAGATCACCATGGCTGAAAACCGGCGAAGACGTTATATATATTTCCCTTTCATTCAGGCAATACAGCATATAGGGGATCAGGTGATGCTGCGTATACTACCCTGGCTTAGAAACCCTACCCGTCTGGATGGCTGACAGCTGCTGAGGAAGCATTCAACACCACGCTTGGGCAAATATGGGTAGTGGGCACTTGAAAGGGAGGTGGCGGATACTGATGAAACGAACTGAAGTTCAGCATTAGTTTGTTCCCAAAATTGCCACTGCCTGCTGTATCCTGCACAAACTCTTGTCAACAACAAAATGAGGTGCTCAGGAATCAGTGGCTGCCTGTGAGACAGACGGGGCAGGTTACCAGTGTTGCCAAGTCTCACGAGAAAAAAAAGCAGCACTGCCTTTCAAAACAAGCAGACCCGTGTTAGAGTGTGGGTGTTTATGCAAATTCCAACCCGTGACTCTCAAATAACAAGCCCAATCCTGCTTATTATAAGCTGACTTGGCAACTGTGAAGGTTACCTCAGCCACCAGTTTTAATTAGACAGCAGCAATCTGAGGAGGCTCGTGCTGTCAGAGATTCTCTGCTTTCTTTTAAGTTGTGTTGGATTTACTGTCGTGTTAAATATGCAAACAACTAAAACACAATCAATACGCTGTTTTGGGCGATCGAGCTGGCTCATGACATCCAGTTCACCAACTATATTTATTAACGTGGAGGGCAGACACGCGATGTTTTTGGACATAGCTGGGATCAAAAAAAGGACGGGAATTAATTCAGTTAGAGATTTAAGCAGCTAACTTGCTCTTCGTGTTTAACTTCAGCATAGTTTTTACAGCAAGGGTATTCCCAAACAGCTGCTTTAATACTATAACAAGGGCATAACGCAGTTCATGGTAAGTGGTTTTATATCGAATTGTAAACCCACAAGAGCTATACAACATGACAGACCAGACACAGCAAAAAACAATAAAAAAAAAGCTGCCCGCATTATCATTAAGGGGAACTACACCATTGCTAACCAAAAAATCGCCCATCAGCCACTACTTCGTGCCATCTTGGAATCCATAGTAACAACTGACCTGCTCCCTTGCAATATTTATAGTTAAGGATAAACACATTCATTAACATTTACACGTGAAATGCGGGTTTCCATGCGAAACTGGGCGTGCATTTTCCTGTGTGTTTCGTCATTTACACAAGTAAATGAGATTTACCCTATCCCTCTCTTTGGCTGTTTATTTCAGCCACAAACCTGATTTACACGAGTAATTCTCCCAAACGTGCACACGCATCGCCATTTCACGTGTAAATTGACCCGCATGGAAACCCCATGTGTGTCAGTCAGGGTGATTGCAGAGATTAATATTTTAGCAGCCAAGCAAAGATCAGAAACAAAGAAAGGCAAAAGGAAATGAAAAATGTTACACAGGTACATACAGGAACATTAAAAAGTCTGAAAAGCTATTGAGTTTCCTGGAGTGGTTTAACATTTTCTTATCTGTACATAACCCCTTTTGATTTAAACAATACACAATAGTTTTGTCTCATACTTTGTCCCCTTTTCTGGATGCTATTATTTTGTATCTGTTTGATAAATTGCTGCCGTCTAAAGGGTAAAATGCAATCTTTGTTTTCTTTTCATCTCCTACTTTTGCTCTTATTAGGACTTAAGTCATTGTATTTTGTATCTTTCTCTTAATTGTACTTTTAATTATTGATATGTATTTTTTTGTATACAACTGTAAGTCGCCCTGGGTAAGGGTGTCTGCTAAGAAATAAATAATAATAATAATAATAATAATAATAATAATAATAATAATAATAATAATAATACTTGCTGGGGTGCAGCCATGTTAATACACTTAACCCTTTGTGAGAGGAAGATAGAAAGAGGTGCAAATGGACCCTACATACATAAACGTAGTTAACTTATTATTTAAACAGTTCTTTATTGAATAAATGTTGTTTTGAGGTGCTAAGCATTTTTTTTATTGTATTTATTTATTAAAAAAACTGAATGATAAACTACCGTACAAACATTCATTTTGTATTGTACTTGGAAACACAACATGTATAACATCTAGTAAAAAAAATAAACGAGTTGTCAACACAATTCTGTACTTCAATATGCAGTCGCATTGCTTCCCTTTAAAAAAAAAAAAGAAAGAATGACAATCCAAATAAGCCGTGATCAAAGTTTCAAAGTTTTTATATGCCATAGTTTTTTTACACAGGTCTCGTTTCCTGACTGGTAGCCGGGTAATTTAAAAGATGGTAGAAAAATCTTTTCAGGAGAGTTATTGTTCTCAGCTGGTGCTTTCAGGACTTACCTTTGTTTTGGGACCTTTGTCTAAGTTTATTTTCTTTCGTTACTCTGGGTTTTAGTAATGTCTATTGATTTCAAGATGTAGTTCCCTTTGTTTAGGATTAGATATTCAGTCTTTTCATGGACACTATCTTTTACCCGGCTTTACTAACGTTTGTTTTGTCTTTAATAGTAAATTTAATATTTTGCTTATCTGCTACTTGCACTGGATTCCCTTTTTTTGTGCTGTGGCTGATTTCTGACGGAGTTGTTTCATCTTTTTTATAAAGAGATATTTTTAACTTCCGTTAATACTTTAGAACAAAGTGTTTTAGCAATTCAGCTTAAGAAATCTATTACAAAGGTTTAATTGCATAATCCAATGCCTGATGGGTAACAGCAGTAAACAATAACAATGTTAATGAAGCAATACAGCAGCGTGTATTGCTTATTTATAATCCGCGGGTTCACCCACACGTAACACATACACAGACACAAACACCAGTCCACAGTGCGTGCTCCAGTGCTCGTGGTGAATACAGTTCTTTAGTGACAACAAAACAGCTGCGGATCGTGTTAGCCGTCCAAATAATTACAAACAGTATTATTAACGACTTTAGATGGCCGACTTCCACCTAACCCTGGGAATAAACTGTCGGGCCATTTAGTGCAGGGTATTCTGTTCCCTTTATGCAGCTGTCTCGCAGGTCGGAAGGGGGATCTAACAGCAAGAATCATTGATCTCTGTCACAGTAACCTATGGTTGTGAAAAGTCCAGTGAAGGCTGCCCAGCCTGAATAATTTGAAATCTTTATTGTGTTTTTGGTTAATGTTTTATTTTGGTCCTCGTGCCCTGTTTTGTTTGTTCCTGTTTGTTCTCTTTTGTTAATAAATGTACACTCTAGCTCTATAACTGCAGTTTTTCTGTTTCTGCCTGTAATTCCTGCCGCTTGGGCCGTGACACTATCCTTTCACATTTGGTGTTAGTAGAGGGATTAGCGCCCCCTGGAGACTCAGCAGGACTGCAGGTGAAAAAAAACAAACCAGTCACGAGAGCCAAAATAAATGGTTAAACAAAAACGCAACTAAGGTTTCATATTATCCAGGCTGGGCAGAGCCTTCACTGGACTTTTCACAATCATAGGTTAAACACACAAGTTAAGCACTCACCCCAAACTCCACTGGAGGAGGACCTGTGTCAAGGCCAATCTCTTTAACAGAGAAAGGGTGTTCCAAACAATTCCCATAGAAATTATGGAAGGTACTAGAGGCCATGGCATTACTGGGAGTGCTCTGGGCAGAGCTAAACCATCAGAGCCACCAACATCTGTTTTGATGCACCAGTATCTGAAACTGCAATGTTACATTTACCTGGGACACAAGCATCCTCTGTTGGAGCTGCATACATCTTAAAAGGAATGTGTCGAGACACATGGATTTTTTTTATACGTATTTAATAATGAAAAATAATACTGTTTTGTATATTGAACGACAGCATCAATTCATGGTTTTTTTCAGTTCTTGCCATGCTCTGAACAGCTACAGGTTTTGTTATTTTTTGTTTAAACATTACATTTTGTAATTCCAGCACAGTATTTTGACTTTTCTTTTTCTTGTTGCTGTTGTTTAGTCAGCATTCGAAAGATACAAATTTCAAAATGCCATCTTAACTAATTACATACATCCACACCCACAATCGCCCTTTAAATAGTATTTTAGCTTGTGTGTAAATTAGTTAAGTGAAGTCAAATACATGCCGCAGATTTGTCCCTAACACTTTGATTTGCAGAAAACATATTTAGAATTTCACACTTGTAGGTGGACATGCTTAATTATTCACAATTCCCTCTCCATATATATATATAGATATATATATATATACACACACACACATACATACAGGGCTGTTCATGTATATCCAAACACACCTTTTCATTTTTTGTTCACATCTTTGATTTTTGTACCATACAGTTATATACCTCCTGAGTGTACGTGTCTACGTTACCATGTTTCATTACTGTATTATGCTAACCGTGCTTTGCTGTATTGTAGAATTCTTGCATATGTTTTTGTTTATTGAAACTTCCATTTAGCATTTAATGCTACACTAACATTGTTTGGATTATGCATCAAACTTATCATACTGCGATTTCCAATTAAGTTACGGTGGAGCAATACAGTATACTGCTAAAGACTACGTCTTTACTACTACGACTGTACTGGTATTACTTTTACGCATGTAGTGTATGGTAAAAGGCAAAGGATTTAATATGTTTAGTTGATTTTAAATGCGTCTACCTTTAATTTTAGTCTCTAAATACATATTTAAAAATGACATAAGTCACCTGAGGCAAGATATAGGGCACATTTCTAACACATATATCCATGAAAAGTACCCCCCGCCCCCCCAATGGTTTTTGGTTCTTAAAGATTGGCAAGTGTGACCAGAAATGGGCCGTGGCTAGGGTTTCGCTTCATTTGAAGAACGAGGTCGCTATTTTTCTGGCAGAAATCTTTCAACCTTGCTGGTGGCAGAATATTTTCCTGTAGTGCATTCTAGAGCTACAGTAAAGTAGGCAGTTGTCCAGGCATTTTGATTAACTGTTCAGGTGTACTATGTGATAAACTGAACAACCTTTGTATTCAGGTTATTAATTAATTTTAAAACCTAGCTCCTGTTTTTGGCACAATAAAACTGAAAAGCAAGGAGTATTTTTTTTTTGCAGATTACAATCCAGTAGGTTACCCAGTGGAGACTGGAGAATTTAATGACAGAACATGACACCGAAACCAATTAGCAGTTTCTAATTTTAGGTGATTCAAATAAATGTGATTACATTCTTGGACAATAGAGCACATATTAGTCCCTGCTGGTGCTCAGGATTGCCGTTAACAATTGGCATTTTAATGTAGCCTGGCATCACTGCAATTTTCCTGTGAAAGACCTAATGAGTCTGGTTAAAAATTAATTTAAGAATGAATCCAACCTTCTTGGGAAAACAGAAGGGCTGTTTCAATGGTCATCAAATTAATTTTTTTCATATTTTCAGAAACAACAAAAGATAAAGGAGAGGCAGAAAAAAGCATTCTTCTTAGCTAAAGACCACGGATAAGAGAGCTTTTATGTTTTTAAAAAATGTTTTTAGAAATGCAAATAAGGCTTCTGCTTTATTGCCACATAAAATAAAATACAGAGGGGACTTTAAAAACTTGATGAATTAATTAGTAAGTTCTTAAAATTGCATGTATGGGATTAATTGACTTTGATGGATATGGCATTATGATTTGACCAAACGGTCAAGATTGTCCGTATCGTGCATATTGAATGTGACCGAACTTTAATGAAGATAAGGTTTTTATTTGTATAATGGTGAAGGTGGCACAGACAGATCATTTATCATCCCTTCTGTTGACAACTCTAAGCTTCCCAGGTCACGCTTCATGTAGGACATTGACACATCTCTCTATCTCAGAATGAATGCGTCACAGAACAGTTTTACTTACAATGCTACAACAACCGTTATGTCCATGGGATAACCTAGAAATGTACAGGTTATATTTGTGACTAGGGTTGCCACCTTTTCCACAGACCAAACCTGGACATATTTCAGTGTTCAATATAGGCTTATAGTTTTATCGTACTGGGAAAAAAGAAATACCTGTACTTTATAAAACATGTATCAAGTGTTCCAACTTAAATTACTTGTTGTTCTAAATATATTTAATTAATTATGATATTCTTTGTAAGGGTAGCCTACTACTGATACTGTTATTGTAAGCAACTGTATCATTGCACCATCATTTCAATAATGTAAACATCAGAGGAAAAGAAAAATAATAATAATAATAATAATAATAATAATACAGATTTAGCCAACACACATTCCCTTTGATCCTGTCAATACAATTATGTTAATCGAAGTATGACATTTAAAGCCAATTTAGCTTATTTTTCTTTAATTCTTAATACAATCGTTTTTTTCTAAACATAATCACTTTTTTCATATATACAGTATGTAAACGATTTTGTGATGATTATTATTATTATTATTATTATTATTATTATTATTATTATTATTATTATTATTATTAATAATACTAATAATAATAATAATAATAATAATAATAATATAATATTTTCCTTTTCCCTGTTCTTTGGTAACTTTTTATGTAATAATGTAGTTGTTCTTTGACAGTGTCAGGAAATATATACAAAATCATATTTAAACCTGTTTTGAGTTTCCTGTTCTGATGCAGACCATGACAACAACTGGTATAAAATGTCAACCAGATTGTTTTTATGATTCATCCTTGAAAAAAATTAAACACTTAGGCATGTGATGTAACAGAGACAATTAGTAATACTATACTATGAGATCTTATTCATTGTACTGTTGCATCTCCGACGTCGGCCGTTCTAGCAGATGTCTACTGAATGTGTCGTCTTAGGGTTATTATAGTTCTCCCGGGTGGCTTCTTTTGCAACTCAAGTGACTCGGTATAAATTAGAATTTAAGATATGTTTGAACTCTTAAAATATTAGTAGTTTGATATCCAAAGTTTGTTTTAAGATCATTATGTCCTTTTTTGACCACAGGTGATACTTCTGACTCTTTTAAGCAGAATCTCTGAAATCTCTATACAAAAAAACAAAAACAAAAAAATCACAGAAATTTAGCTTAGGAGTGTTTGTAGAAGCAGAAAAGTACAAGTCTTAAAAGCCATACATACAATACGCTTCAACCTCAATGCTCTTTACATATAACACTGTCTAGGAAATATAACTCCGCTCAAAACAAGACCAGTAAACTGCTCCTCTATGCCCTTTTAAAATTATTGTTTCCTTGTAGTACTGAAAGTTAAAGATGAGATTTAATGTATGGAACTTGCTTTGCCTTTTGGTTATATTATATTTTACATTGTCATCAAGCTTTCTTTAGTTTTTTCAGTATCATTAAACGTACCCACCAATCCAAAACTAAGGAAAGAAAGCTCACCAGCTCACTCAGAATTCTTGACAGCAGTTTGAGGAATATACATGTCCTCCAGCAGCTAGAGAGAGTAATTTTTTGTCATTTGCAATCTTTGGAAGATATATTTCTCTATTTTAAAGACTATATTTGCTGAACGTTTTGTATTACATTAAAACTTGTCAGAAAGGCTTAGATTCCATCAGACACTTAAAATGCCTGAATGCACAATCTATTTAAAAATGCATGGATGCCTGAACTGTTTACAGTATAAAGGACTACCCTTTTATTAAAATGTTTAAGGAGTCAGTACACTACAACTTACATTTCAGTGTTGGCTACTTGCTGTGCTCCCATCCCTGCGTGGTCACCCTATCGTATATGCAATTTTAGTCGGCGTAAGAAACTGTGCACAGCCATTTTTGATGGGAATATTTTGATTACAATTTCTGTGAAGAAATGCTTAAAATCATTTTCAAATATTAATTTCTTCCCATTTTGTTTACTATATAGTGGTCATTACTCTGAGCCTCTTTAAGGCATGTAGAGGTATATCTGTATATTAGAAAGATTTCCTTTAACCTGAAAAATACATAAACACAGTATTCTCTTCTGCTGATGAAAGAAAATCTCTGTAGTAGTACGCACGCTCTGAATATTGTCAGTGTCAATCAGTGAGTTTACATGGCCAGTAATATTCCACTAGTATTCAGAATACTGAATAATCTGAATATATATTCCGCCATGTAAACAGCATATTTGGAATATGAAGAGGAATATTCTACCTCTACATATTCAAAATATTGGTGGTGGCACATTCCACTAGTATGCGGAATACTAGTGGAATATAAAGCCATGTAAACAGCATATTCCGAAGCGTAATCCACAACAAACACATGCAATGACAAATACCCACAGCAGTAAACATGACGGCAGGTAAAAACGCAGCTACTTTTTGGTCTGATGAGGAGACATCACTTTTATTAAAGAATTGGAAGTCATAAAACAGCTTGATGGCAAGAAACAGAGATGTGCAGAAGTGTTTAAAAGGATGGTGAAAAAAATCATGAAGGGAGATTTGTGGATCAAGTTTGTCATTGATGTAAAGTTTTAAAAGCACAGTACTATAAAGCAAAAAAATAAATAAAAAAAAAGAACAGAAGTGTGGTGAATTGTCACAAAGACGGCTGGAGTGGGTGGCGTCAGACCAGAAAGGAATACACAGACAGACGGTGCTGATGAGAAGCTGAGTGTAAATGGTAGCACTCAGCGTTTATTAACAAAGTAAAGGCTTAAACAGAACACAAAACAGGACACGTCACTTTACGCCAAAATAAAACAGACAAACAAAACGCACTAACACTTAACAAACGGTGCACGGAGAGACAAACAAACACGGTGAGTACAACACTTATATTTATGTTCTTATTTATTTTAACTCCTCTCTCTCTCTCCCGTTCTCCACTCTCGAACACCCAACCCCGAGTGAGTCAAACGTGCATCTATATATACTGTTGTGCTGGGATTCAATTACGAATTAATTATTCACTTGAATCCTAGCACATGAATTAATTCTGTGCAACCCCGTGCTCACATACTATATTTCAAATGCACGTGAAGTGATAGTGCAATCCCGTGCCTAAATATAATTATACAATTTAAATCCTCGTGCTGCACACACCCATTTATATCCCGTGTACCAACTACAATACACCAACATTTAACACACCACACTCAACATACAACATATAACACACACATGCACACAGGGGCGGGGCACATTGCCACAAGGCACATTGCCACATGAATCTATCAATTTTTCCTTATTTCAACCTCATGAATGACATATGGGGTAATCACCCTTTGTCTTCACCGACCCGGTGTAGCACGCGAAAGTGCATCCCATGTGATAGTGCTCCCCTTCAGCGCAACAGTGTGCTTTTCACATGTGCACGCCATGCGATTTAAGGGGAGAGGATGGAAAAAACCTTGAGTTTAACATTTTAAAACTAGAAGAAACAAGCACATATTGTACATTTTCCTCTTTGCAAGCTTTTCCCACATCTGTACTTTTGCTGTAGGTGTGTTAATTCACACAACATTTTACTTGTAATACAAAATTGACGATAATTGTATAGAAAACGAGATGTTGTATTAAATGTTTTATTAAGTATAGTACTGTATATAAGTAGTAAGTAGCAAAAATTACAAAACAAAAAGGAAAAATGTATTTATTATGTACGGGGTGCACTTTTGCACCAGCGTGGTATGGACACTGGGTTTGAAGAAGAAAGTTACCCTGACCAGTTGACTGATGAGACTGAAGGAAAATAATTCTATCAGTATGTCATCATGTTATACTATATTAGCCATCACATACATTTTATTTATGTATTTATTTATTTATGTATATACAATTACAGCTTTTGATAACAGAAATTCAATCATTGGGATTGAGACTGAGTGATCTTTTGGTTATTGCGAGCTAACCCGACAAGCAAAACTCATTAAACATACAAATACAGGCTGGTGTTGACAAACTTGCCAAGATGAAAGCAAGTGTCATTGTTTGTGGAAAGCAGGTGAAATGTATCAAACTTAACTCAAGGTTGTAAGTGTATTTCAAAATATGCAGCGCGCTTACCGCAGACTGTCTTTGGGCATTTGGCACAGCTATCAACAGTAACCCAGGCTTCTGGTACCAAATGTCCCACGGGTATATAGTAGTACAGTGAAAGCTTCTAAGTACTCCAAGGGCATTGACCACGGATCATGTTGGTGTCCAGTCAGCTTCAGGGTCAGATTGTCATTGTCCATCATTGTTGCCACAGAATCGAGGTTTGGTAAAATGTGCAGTAATTCCAAACACTGCTTTGCTGTTCTGCATCTTAATGATCCATTTGCAATGTGTATTGGTGTAACAATAAGTTTCTTAGAAAAACGCGTGACTTATAGTAACCAGTGCAGACAAACAGCCTGACGTTGTGAGCTGTCGAGGCTGATTGATGGGCTATCAGGAGGCTCATTGAAACAATAGCAAGTCCCGACTGATAAATACAAATAATAATGTTTTATATGTGTCGATCAATTTAACCGCTCCTGGTCAGAATAGGTATGGCAGTATTTTATCTCACTAATTTTTGCAGCTACGCAATTCTTTCTTTTTCAGGGTAATTAGTACTTCGGAAAAGTCAGGAAAGCACAGCTCCGTATCTTAAACACACGCACCGCAATTTAAATTGAAATTCCAAAAAACGGTCAAAATGACCGCCTTGGTCATTCTAGTGTTAAGAGGCGATTTAGGTAGGGCCTTAATTATTTTCAATAATAACTCACGAATTGTGTTGAGATGGAAACACTATAAATAGCACTGAGGAAGCTTGACCCCCCCAGGAGAGAGAGAGAGGTTTGCAGAACTGTAACATTAAAGTAACACCTTTTAGGTTGCGCATCATCTCTGCAAAGATGCTTATTTAAATAATTGTGTGACTTTGCTGAGCAGTAACGTATTATGTGCAGCTGATTCATATTCAGAATAAATAACGGTTTATATTTGTGGAGGATTAGTCACATTTGTTATGATAAACTATTAATATATTTTTTATGTTTGACTAAGAAATGGGTAAAGCTTTGGGAAACCAGCATTATTTTGCTAATGTATCAAATCTGTCTGTTTTTGGCTGCCTGCCTGTAAAAATCATAAAACTCACTTAGAAATACACCAGATGATAATATTATGAGGTGAACGAGGTATTGAAAAGTAGAGAAAATATAATTTATAGCTGAGCTATCAAATTGTACCTGTGGGCTTTAAACAACCACTTACACATGTTATCTGTTTCTTCCTTTCGCTATTACACCAGTTGTCAGCATTGCATTTTCTATTTTTGGTACATGGTAGCTTTACATCTGCTATGAAATACAGAGAGCACTGAGGGGGGGGGGGGACCCACCAACTACATGACTTGGTAGAAGCTAAAATAAAAGCTAAAATAAAAGCAACTTCTTCCAAGGAGGAATTAGTCTTGACACATGTGCACTGAGAGAAAACACTAATAGTGCGGTCTAAGATCATTGTTTTGCTAATACAGATTTTTCCACATACAATAAATATATTTTATAATTGCTTTTTGGGTAACAAACAAACATGGTCCCCCCCCCCCCCCCCCCCGTCTAAATCTCAGATGATAGCTTACTTTAACACCCCTCATTATTGTTTTTAATTTTCTCTTTTTTAAGTGTACATTTCAGTGCTACCAATGCAGTTATGAGTGACTAGCTGGTGTTTTATTTATTTATTTATTTATTTATTTATATATTTATTACTAATTAGTTATGAATACAAGTACATACTGTTTGGTACCCAACCAGAAGCATATAATATTATATGGTGGAGTACAGTTTCATTCAGTATTATATACATTTAAAAAAAATAAAATTAAAATAAAAAAAACAGTTGATCCCTGGTGGTTTGGGATGTTTCTTATTCATGAAAACAACATGCTATGCACTTATAAGAAGCTTTAAAAAAAGCCATGTTGCTACCTTTGTGTTGGTTTTTTAAGCTTTAGTTCAAGTGAGAATAATTTTAAAACTACAATGCATACACATTTTAGGAGGATTTCTGAACTCCCCACACAGGCTGGGTTTTACAAGCACGGTCCGTGGTATCCTCAAGTTTTCATTAATCTGGTTTTAAACAATGGAGGTATACGTTATACAAGAGGCAAGTGTACGTCAAGAGATATAACTCACTTATATATTTATCTCTAATAAGCCACTTTGTTCCTTAAACCAGAGAGATAAGTATGTAAAGCTCCTTTCACATTGCAATGCTCTACCCGGGTCAGAACCTACCCGGGTCAGGACCCGGTGTCATGCGGTCGGGTACGCAGTTTCACACTGCTTTTGATAAAGCAGGGTTGACTTGGGTGACAGACACAAGTGCATAATACGCGTATCAATGCCCCGGAAGCAGCTTGTTATTGACGCTTCCATCCAAGCTTCTCTGGATTAAACTATCGGCCCAAATGTTGTTCAGAGCAAATGTTTCTAAAGCCTTTCTGCAATCTGGCTCATGCTGTGTCTCAATCAACAAAACTATGGCTAAATACAATAAACAGTTCCTTGTGGAAGTGAAACATTCATACAGGCGTGTAGGCTTGTTATTGCGTTGGTTCACGAAGGGCCGTCAAGCATTTTGTCTCGCTCAACCCGGGTCAAAGCGTGTCAGCCCACATCCTGTTGTTAATGTACTATTATAACAACCTTGACTTGCATAAAGAAGGAAAAACACTGAGTGAAATAGCTCACATCACTTGATTTGACTGAAGCATAATCAGCAAGTACAGAGAAACATCATCTGTAATTGACAAACCCAGGACTGGAAGACCCAAAAAGCTGTCTAACAAGGATGAGCAATACTTGAAGACAAAAGACAATCGTTGAATTAACAGAACTGGCAGAAGGCACAGGTGTTGTTGTCCATCCATCAACAGTCCAAATCACCTTTGACCATTGTTCCGTAGTCCAATTTCTGTGTTCTTGTGCATATTTTAGACTTTTAGTCTTAACAGTGATATTCTAACTGCAACACATCCTTTAAGTCCTGATTTCAAGAGTGACCTTCATACTGTTGATTTGATGGACAACGACACCTGTGCCTTCTGCCAGTTCTGTTGTCAATTCAACGTTTGTCTAGTTTTACAGATAATTTTAAAAAATGATCATAGAGACATAATGGATGTAAAGGTCTTCATATGAATAACAGCTAGTCCATTGGAATTTATTTAAATTAGCAGACACTATTTTCAAGTGTAATAAACTATATTATAAAAGCTGGCTACTGGAAAAAGGGGCTTGCTTAATTTGAGAAATTCAAAACTGTCCATTAATGGTCTGTCTTTGACGTTATTTCTCTACTTGACAGTTTAATACCCATTAGCTTGCCTTGCATTTTGTCAAGGATGTAAAATGTCTTCAGCCCACCAGACTGGTTTACATTAATGTTCTAATATAATGACTCTGACCTAGTTGAAACTCATGTTCATTTTGCATACAATATTTAATCGACTATGCATTTCAATATAGTTTGATGACAAAGGAACAACAAGAAAAAAATTGACATTGTGCATTAATTATAGTGCATCAGATTTACATCTCTGAATTTTAAACTGCTTGCAAACTGAAAGTCTCATCTTGAACATGACTGATATGTTTAGCTTTTTTTTCATCAATTGGCAGGGATTTCAGCAGCTGTTTATATTGAAGCAACAGGAGTGTCTTGAAATAACTCTTATTTTTATCAGAACCTTTAATTTCTGAACTCCCTACTGCAGTGGTCGGCAAATGGTAGACCGCGGACTGGATGTGTGTTGTCTGGCCCGCGGAAGCCTCCTTGGCAGGGCTGTATCAAGGGCGGAGCAAGAGCGGAACTTCATTGTAATATTGCCGCAAGGGGGCTGTCATGGGGGATTCCCAATATGATCTTCATATAGCGGTGGGGCAAACACAACGAACCGTATGCTGTACACATAATGTTTCCTGTGTTGTCCACTGATTTGAGTGGGTGTGTGATGTGACTCTGTTTTGCCGGCTAATCTCTCTCCCTAGCAGCCTGCCTGCATGTCAGTTCTGCATGTGTATGTATGAATGCGAGTGGATATTGATGGGCCATTGGGTGATGAGTGGGCAGAGTCAGCGTCCATAAAAGGGCATGCTGCGTTCCAGTTGAGGGAATTGAGTAGAGCTGGGAATGAGAGAGAGACAGAGAGAGAGAGAGAGAGGGGCCCTTTGGATAAAACAGTGCGAAAACAATTTGATCAAAATAAAAAAGTAGTTTTTTACTGTTTTCGCTGCACCCTGTTGTCTGTCTCTTCATTGACTGCCAGAACACCCGCACATAGTAGGCTGCTACAATATATTTCTTGCCACTAAGCAGAAAATTATTATTATTATTATTTTTTTTTTAATTTAGTCGTCGTCAATTATTTTACCCCGGTTTTTCACACCAATTTAGCATGCCCAATTATTATCTGTATCCTCTGCTCACCGCTCGCAACCCCCCCGCCGACTCGGGAAACAGAGGCTGAAACACACGTCCACCCAAACGTGCTCCTGCCAAGCCGTCATTTTTCGAACTGCAGATCCACAGCAATGCCACCAGACCTATAGTGCCGGAGGACAACACAGATCTGGCGGCTCCACTGCAGAGCCACAGGCGCCCTATCGGCCACAGGGGTCGCTGATGTGTGGTGAGCCATGGATTCCCCTGCCGACCTAAGCCCTCCCTACCCGGGCAGCACTCAGCCAATTGTGCGCCGCCCCCTAGGAACTCCCGGTCACGGTCGGCTGTGACATAGCCTGGATTTGAACCTGCGCTCTCCAGGCTATAGGGCACATCCTGCACTCCGCGCGGAGCGCCTTTACTGGATGCGCCACTCGGGAGCCCCACTAAGCAGAAAATTAAGTGTTTTACAACATTGATTCCAAAGTGCTTGCTGATTGTGAGATAAACAATACATTTGTATATCAGGTTTTGCATACAACAACATATTGTATTACATTTAGGTCTGTATATAAGAATGTATATTTTCTGTTAGGATCCCATAGACGCATTTAGACAGCAGGTAAATCACGGGATCCACCCCTGAATTTTACAGCTGTTTGCATTAAACATTGTGCTCTTTTTCCCTTTGTTTGAAAATAAATAAATAAACACATTTCCACTAGCTATTTATTTATATACACTGTTCTGTCACAGGACTAGCTCTTTTAGGTCCTGTCTCGTAGCATCCTTTGTTCAAGACCCACTAAGCCTTTGGGGTGACTGGTCTTAAAAGGATAATACACACAAAGATATATAAGATTCCAGTATAGTCATATATTAGTTAATATATATATATATATATATATATATATATATATATATATATATATATATATATATATATATATATAATCTCAATTAATAGATATATCAATGTGCATGTGTAATGTTGCACAAGTAAACATTTGCATGATGGGACAACAGTTGTTCTCATTGTGACATCTGTCTAGATGTTGACACATTTCAATTAGAGACATTCCAAGATTATCTATTTCAAGAGTGACAAAGTGGTTAAAAGTTCCTGTCTACTGAGTTTCTATGTCTCTGCCACAATATATTTAGTGAAATTGAGATCATGGACCTCCATGCAATTGTAAATTATTCCATAAAGCACTGTCATGTTATAATCTTTATGTGAAGCTAAAATCGTTTCTGCTCTTTCCTGATCATGACCCATGACCTAAGTGCTTCCATTTCAATGAATCATCAAAATTCAAGGAGATTGAAAATATATGTCAAAGAACAGTACTTAATTGACAAATTACTACAAAAAAAGCATTATACAACTAAAAGCAATAACTTTTGCATTCCTTAAAGTAGGTAACCAGCAGTACAATCTGATTAAGCTACTTATATATATATATATATATATATATATATATATATATATAAGTTTGAGTTAAGGTGTGAGAAAGCAATAACTATAGAATTATGGTAATCGGGATATGCAAATTTCAACATTATAAGAGCCAATCAAATTGCATGAAAGTCGCCAAAAGGCTTCTACATTCACAGCGTTTTAAAGTCAGAGCACAGAATACATTTGCATATCCTGATTACCCATAATTCTGTAGTACTTGCTTTCTCCCACCTTAACTCTAAAGCTACTTGTATTTACTTACTTTACTGAGCTTTTGACTAGCTGGTGTAGTTACACTGCATAAATGAGTCTCAAACAGGGTGAAACATGTATGCAGTTGCTGTGCTCTGACTTCTAAAACCCTGTGAATGTAGAAGCCTTTTGGTGACTTTCACATGATTTGATTGATTCTTGTAATGCTGAGATTTGCATATCCTGGTTACACACACACGTGTGTGTGTGTTTGTGTGTGTGTGTATATATATATATATATATATATATATATATATATATATATATATATATATATATATATATGATCAGTTAACTAACATTTTCTTCTCTGAAATAATACATTTAAAAAAATAATTGGACTCACACTAGGCAATGAGTCAGCCACATCTGTGTATCTATGAAAAACTGAACATCAGTTAATAAAAAAGTGAATAACTAGTGACTTTCAGATGACATATATCTCACCTTTCCAAAACAGACAAAGAGTGTGTAAAGGATTGAGATGTGTGTGAGTTAGAAAATGGACGTTCCACAACAGCAGGTCAAGTTCAAGCAGGGGTTTACCCTTCTACAATAGCCTGTGGGCTAGGTTGCCACCTTCAAATAAGGAGGAACAAGAGTAACTCTTCCATGAAAACATTTTATCAAACCATCCCATCTTAGTTGTCAAACCCAGCCTGATGTAGATGACGGAATTAGGATCAATGAGGGATCATTTATTTGAAAGCATATATCTGTGTGTACAGTAAAACTGGAATTCAAAGACCTAGAACCAAAACAATCTAAAAAACAGTTACTTAGAAACCAGGCAGACAGGAACCCTAGCGTGGACTGTATGACTGGCATAACCACAAATGGATCATTTAAGTTTGAGTTACATAGCAGGACGTAATTTGGAGAAAATCAAAACAGACAGGTGGCAATGGCAAGCCATGTATCCACAAAGAAAAACATATGTCAAAGAGTTGTAACAGAATGGCGGTCTTAGAATAGAACACAAAATCAATACATGTACATGAGGGAGAGATGCATTGCAAAGGTATGGTATCTAGTGACAAATGTTTTGTATAAAAAGCATGGCCTTACAGGAAGTTGCTATTTCAAAAGTTATGCAAGCAGCAAGTAATTAGAAGCATATTCAGAATAATACAAATGATGATGCAAAGATATTATTGGGGGGCCCACTCTATTATTAGGTTTATTTCAGGAAACACAATATATATTACCATCACCATTTAGTCAATATATCTGTGTAATCCAGATTAGAATTTAATTTAAATTTAACAAATTGTTACAGAAGAGCTTGTTGTCTTTCAATAGCAGTTACGTTAAAGAAATATCCTGCATCAGTGCAGTTTTATGTCACTTTATTTATACCAGACTGAGATATGTCTTTAGTTTTGTTTACTTTTGGATTTATATTTAAATATGCACAAGTATTTGAAAGCATTCAAGCACGTCATTTTGAAAGGTAAGAAGTATGTAAATATTGCACATTGCATTGCCTTTTAAATATATAATACATGGATGAAGGCTATATTTGCATCGTGAGCCATTCGGAAAAAAAAGGCATAATAGCACAGTAGTGATGTCAAAAAGTGACAATTCCCCTAGAGGAAAATATACGTGAACTTTGACCCATTCGACTCCTCGAGACCACTTTTAATTCAAACACAAAAGGTCTTGTTTTCAGTCACTCAACAACACCCACAGTAGAGAAATGTTCAATTAATAAAACAACAAAATGAGAATATGTTAAAAAAAAAAAAAAAGATGTAAAGTTGGTACATTCGTATCTCAGAGAAACTAGAGAGGAATGGGAAATTAAAGACATTCCTGTCAATGACTTTCAAAATTTCAATAACTCGACATCATCCTTCACCAACGGGAGCACCAACCAAGTGAGCCAACCCACCATTCCCGAATTATCAAAAAGAAAATTATATTTAAGATTCTTTAATAATGTCTTAATGTACATTATTATTATTCATTAAATTCACTTGCAATTTGAACCTTAACACCCGTTTATTGTGTTTTATTTATTTTTTTATTTATTATAGATATTAATATCCATGTATAATAAAAAAAAAAAAATAGATAGGCTCCAGTGAGTTAAAGGAGTTACAGGAAAATAATTCCATCTCGAGTTTCTGTGACAGTTTATAAACTACTAACGGTCTCGTAGTTTATGACGTCACATAAACCCTAGATAGAATTATTTTCCTGTAACTCATTGAAGCCCATCTATTATCCTCTCTCTTTCTCTCTCTCTCTCTCTCTCTCTCTCTCTCTCTATATATATATATATATATATATATATATATATACACACATACATACACATTTTACAGGAAAAGCATATATACCATGTGCAGTATATTTTCTTTTATATCGATTTTTAATGAACTTCCAGTTTGTTAAATTATGTCTTTACCGTCACCTTTGCTTGTCTATGGCACTGGCTGACAGACACGTTTGTATTTCATTCCATTCCATTTAATCCAAGCCTACAGGCTGATTTAATTGTCTAATTTAATCACATATTGCTTGAATTCCTTTCTTTTTTCTGAAGCTAGTGTTAGCTACTGTTATTAGTCACCTTTTGGAATTGTCTGGCGTTTTACTCATTGATATTAACTACTATGTGAAATAACTCAAAATATAATTATGTTAATATTGTAAACATTTTACTTTAATTTTAATAAGAAGAGATGAAAGGCTTGGTTGACAGCCCTTAATTATATATTCAGGGATGTGACCAACTGGATGTCACGGGCAGCTTTAAAAGGACACAAATGGAAATATTTGTATGATTATAATTGATTATAGTTCTTTTAGGAAATACATACATCTGTTATTAGTTAGCTGAGGGTAGTGGAGAGATCAGTTGTTCTGAGACATAGTGCAACTATTCAGGAAATAAATATGCTGTCTAGTCTGCCATTATTTATTTTGAAAAAAGTGTCTGAAACCTTGCTTGTCGATAAAAGTCTGTGCTGTGCTTTGTGATCAGTTCATGCAAAATTGCAGATTACAATTTTGAATAAGAGATAGGCCTACACCTCATACATCATACTTTCTGGAATAATAGTGTTTTAAATTTGAATATGCATTTATTATTTTATAATCGGTCATCTGAATTTCTGTGTATATGTTTAAAACCCAGAGCAAGGTACTTTACCTAGATTGCTCCAGTAAAAACCCAACTGTATAAATGGGTAATTGTATATAAAAATAATGTGATATCTGTATAATGTGATATCTTGTAACAATTGTAAGTCGCCCTGGATAAGGGCGTCTGCTAAGAAATAAAAAAAAATAATAATATGATATACTGAATTCTTCCTGATGTCTTTACCTTAAACTATTTTTTAGTTTTCTCTAACTGCTTCTCATTTAGCTCTGTTTATGCGCTCAATGTCAATGATGACATATTGTATAAAATAGATATCGTCTGCTTGGACAAAGGCCATGGTCATGTCATTTTAGCTCTCCTGACTCCTTAACAAAGGACACAATGTCCTTGTATAACACTGATTTCTCTTTTTGTGTGCTCTTAATAATACATACCAGTTATTATACAATACTAATTATTTAAGCAATCTTTAGTAGAAAAAAAACACTTTTCTACTGAGCACAAATGTGTTCTAAAAATGCTCTATGAATTAGAATTCTAATCATTAAACAGTAGCATTACTGCCATACAGTAATGAGGTAAGGTTGACGTGCTAAATGGAAAGGTTTTAAAAAGCAAGAGTTAACCTTAAAATGACATTTAAAGGATACATTGGCTTGATTTTTATTGGGTAATAAAATGTAATGTGTGTATTGTATAAAAACAAACATACAACCACCTTACCTGTATTGTGAGATTACAGTTCTGGTGAATGCTTTCTGGAATAACACTGGTGGGACTCATGTGTTCGTTATTAACAAATTGTATTTCTGGGTTAATTAAGCCGTTAAATAGTTCTGTTTTTCAGTCCTGTTTCAGCTATAAGTATAGCAAAAGTACTATTTTGGAATTCTGTACACATGGTAGATTCTATAGACTTTTACAAAGAAATATTCTGGTATTTGTATGAGCCTACATTGTAATATACTCTAGCCAATTAAACTGCTGCTAACTCAATGGCATATATTTCACAGTGATGTATTCTGCAATTATGCTTTACAGTGAATACATTACAATAAAAAAAATCCAATTTAGAGCAATACTCGTGTCACTGAAGTAAATTAATACATAAAATGTTGTCAATGGTTTGATTTATAAAGGTCAAACACAACAAATGAATGAAGTACAAGTTTCCAAAAGTTGATGTTACACTTTTTTGAGGCTAACCCTTTTAGTCCAGTTTTCCCATTAAAAAAGCAGTTATAACCCACTTATGGGTTCTCCTGTGGCCTTCTACCACATTATAAACTCCTGAAAAGAGCCATTAATACTATCAGACATGTAGCTGCCACTGTTATAAAGAAAGTCATTTCTCAAGTGTAGAATATTATAAAAGATTGACATTTAACAAAGGATTAATATTACAGTGACAAACTGGAGGGAAACAATGTTGGCATCTTGTATATAAGTTTGATATGGATGGATTTAATATTGAACCAAACCAACCAAGAGATAAATGATCAAAACATTAAAAAGCAGGTCAAAATGAAAGTGACGCTATCTAATTAATTGTAAGCATCTAGGAAAATCACATATTACATTTAATCTGTTATGTCAGTCTATGTAAACTATTTTGAATGCATTTTTATGCTTGTTTCAAAGATTAAAATTGCAAACATGGAATATTCATCTCTTGCTTGCTTGGATCTAATGGAATTTGAAAGTAAGGGGTCCCTCTAGAGGTGAGAAGTAGATAGCACTAATGTGTTAGAAGGTTACAGTAACTCTATTTTGGATGCTGTACATGGCTTCAAAGCTTGAAAGAAAGGTCTGCGTCCAAAGAACTGAGCCTCTATTGACATATCTGGAACAGTAGTATTGTTATTTTGCTGGCATCATGGCTTTATGTGTGCTAGCCAGGCAGAAGGCTATACAATTGAAACAGAATTACACTTAGCTTCATCAATAATCCTGACAGTGTGGCCCCCTGTCCCTGTAGCCTTACATGAAATATTGCTCATTTGCTTTCAGGAAGAGAAGTAAAGCAGAGAGACAGCACAGTTTTAAGACAAACTGAGGGTAATTTAAAGAGTCAGTGTGTTGTCTTTTTGCTTTTAAAGGAACAATTGAATATAAAATGTACAATTTCCTTTATCAGATATTCAAATATTTTGAGAAATTATTTAATTTTTGAAACCAGATGAGTTTTGTCTTAAAAAAAAAGAAAAAAAAGCTTTGATGTTTTGTTTAAAATTACTTAAATGAGATTTATTAAAGCATGGTTTCACACAGCGCACCTGAACATAAAAAAAAAAAAAAAAACATGAAAAGGTTTCTGACAAATGTTGGTTGGCAGAAACTCTTTAAACATACAGTATTATTATTCTAATGTGACACAATTGTAACCTTTGCAAACTGCCAACAATATAATATGGTGTGCTGGATTTCAAAACAATATTTGAAAGGCTTTAGTATAATGCTGTTACTGCATTTGGGAAAGCAGTATGTGTTTTTTATAGCTATTATTCACAGACTGTGTATTTTAGCTGTGGTTAGCAAAATGTTTTCACAGCATAAGGTTCCATTACCATTATCATGTTACTGTTACACTGTGAGGCCCCGATAAAAAACTTAGAAATTGTATTTAAAGTCCAAGCAAGCGGTAACAGATGTGGTTGGGTGATATTGATGCTGCATTTTTTGTTATACCTTTAGAGCTACTTAATAATATTATCTGGAACACAGGGTTGTCCAAAGAGGGAAGCCCTACTGCAAAGCACGAGACATCTGAAAAATTACCCTGGAGTACTTGAAGCTTTTTCTCCCTGATAACACGTTTGTATAGATTTTTTATACAGCTGAATAAGGCCAAAGTATTTTAATTCAGCTCCCACTGACTGGTATTCTTTATCAGTTGCATGGCAACGGTTGTGCTGTATAGTTTGAAAAGTCATTAGCAGTCTGGGCATGTTGGCATTTAGCAGATGTTATTATTTGATTTTATTTCTGTTTTGGAGATTTTGTGCTGGTTTAGGCTTTGAGGGCAACTGGACTGCAGTTTAGTTTGTGTTATTAAATACCTAAAAAGCTCTGAAATACAGATTATTCACTTAGTCAGTATCATGCTTACATAGGACCAGCACATGAGCCTGAACTAATTTGTGTCAGGCAAGTGTTATTATGCACCATATGTTTCTCCCCAATACTTTTCCTTTTGTATCTCAAGTTCCTATGTCCCATTATTCACTTTTAATGTAGACATAATGACAACTGGAAAACTTGTATACAGCACATTATTATTGTAGATGTTCTATCCTCACCTTTCCTTTATTTAAAGGGCAATCACCCAATACATCATTGTGACTTTAATACATTTTGCGAATACTGATATGCGAAGGGCAAACACATCAGCAAGGAGCAAGGCTTCAGAAAATGAGTGTCACACATTTGTTTACTGTGTCTCACATTAATATATAATAGTGGTTTAAGGAAACTTGACTCCTTGAATCCTGTAAGTTTATTTTTTAAATATAATTCTTACAGATAATACTGACCCTTTATTGTGAGGTAATGCAAGCACTCTCTTTTGTACAGTATAAATGGACAATCCTTCACATTAATTATTTGTATTAAAAATAGACCTCATTGTTGAACGTCACTTTCAGCTACAATGGGCACAAGAGCATATCTGATATATGACCGATACCAGGAACTTGGTTGGTAAGTGATTCTGTGTCCAAGACAAATAAGCAATGTTATTTGAGGAGAAGTCTGAATGGTAGTAATCCTTGAGGAATATCTTCTAAAGCAATTTAAACACCTTATAGTCTCGTTATTTTAAATTAGTGCTGACCCTTACCCTATTGATAGTGTTGAGGTGTGTTTGTCATTTGGTGGTCTTTGCTGAAGTCTTTCAACATGTTGTGTAATTATGTTTCATAAGGATTGAAAGAGCATTAGCATGCACCACTATTTTTGCATCAAAATCATCTAACAATAATTATTTGATCCAAACATTAATTTGGCCCCACTTGTTGCAATAGTATAGTGATTTATATTTATATACAGTATATAAAAAAATGTAAATCTAGAGATTCAGAATTAGTTTGATCACATCATCCAAAAACTCAAAGCTAATGAAATCCACAGTAGAACAGAATTAAAATGCCAATACCAGTACTCTGCTAAAGGGGTTCATATCCATGTGCATAATGCCCCCCTGCCAGATACCTTAACATTGCTGGCATTGCACCAATCCTGCCCTAGTTCTATACAGTAGTTCTCCCTCCACCTGCACCCTTGACATTAACATTGTCCATCTGACCCTGTGCCTGTGTCACCTTCATATGTCAAGCCTGAAAGTTACAACTCAAAAAGTATTTAAATATTTAATTTCTAAATGAACCTTTCATTTGAACCTTCTTCAAGACTTATGCAAATGTTATTGAAATTCTTAGAGATACAATATACTCAGTTTACCCCTTACTATTTGATCAATTTATAAGTCATACAATCCATTTCAGCATGTCAAGGTTAAAAGCCCTGCATGTTTAGTCAAACAACACTGTAGTACAATTAAAAAACAATATGCCAAGTTAAATATCAATAAATATTACAAAGGTCTATATTTATTATCATTACTAACCAATTGCAATTTATAACCCCCAAAAATTAACAAATATATATATTTTTTTAAATCCTAGGGAAAACTAAACAATCACAGTCTTTTTCAGGGCAATAATTCTGACTGACGTATTCAAGGTCATGTGACAAAGTTTGTTATTTGTTGCCTTATTTAGTCAATTTACAGTATATTAACATCCATCAAAGTGCCTCAGCTGAAGATACTGTACAGTAAATACAAATACCTGTATTGACAGAAAATTCAAATCAAAGGTACATGAGTTTGATTAGGAGGTGATTTAAGATGTCATACTTAGTCTGGAAATTATTATTATTATTATTATTTATTTCTTAGCAGACGCCCTTATCCAGGGCGACTTACAATTGTTACAAGATATCACATTATTTTTACATACAATTACCCATTTATACAGTTGGGTTTTTACTGGAGCAATTTAGGTAAAGTACCTTGCTCAAGGGTACAGCAGCAGTGTCCCCTACCAGGGATTGAACCCACAACCCTCCGGTCAAGAGTCCAGAGCCCTAACCACTACTCCACACTGCTGCCTTATACAAAAAGACTTGTCATCTACAAATTCCATTCTGGAAGAAAGTAGAAAGTACGATGAAAACAGTCTGGGTTGTTTTAACTAGTGGTCCTGAATTTTTTTTTTTTTGTTCAACATAATGTGTATGTTAAATGAATTAATAGAGTGTATCGTGATTTTGAGATGCACTGGCACAACAATACAGTATTGTTAGCTCTCCAATGTTGGTGCTCTTAGCTAATGATACTAATAACAAGAAGAAAAAAACTGATAAAATACGTGCACTGTACTGTAAATGCTGCAGCCACCACTAGGCTAATACTGACAACTAAATCTCAGTCATTTAACCTTGCTAAATTATTTACACAAATGAGCGAGTGACCCACATATTTTCTGTCTATCTTTTTATATGTGACTCATACACTCTTAATTACAAAGTAAGATTTTCAGACATGATACCTATAGTACCCGAGACTGTGTATCAATATTGTACTATTTATTAAAAAAAATAATCATACTGTTGATTTTGTCTAAGTAAGTTGAAATATAAAACTGTCTGCTTTAATATCGAATGTATACAATGTAGTCTGATTTCCTTGCCATGATATTGGGGTTGCTCTATTTATATTTTGAATCTTAAGAGCATGAAATTCATGCATGCAGCTATTCAGATAATTTAACTAAAATATCCAAATAGATTTTATACTGTCCCCATGGTCTGCCTGGAACAGCCTGAATATTTCTGGTAAATATCTACAGGGTGCGATTTGATGGGGGGGGGGGGGGGGGGGGGGAATGGAGGTGGAGGGGATTTCCCTGGCTCTGCTTTTTTTTTCCCTGGCTCTGCACTTTCAGTTGTCATCCCAGGGGGGTATAAATGTATCTCCCCCGATAAAAGATTTTAAATTAACAATGATTTCTTCAAGAAATTTTAAACATATTTAAAATAATAAATGTATGCTGCATGATTTTTACGCAAATTGACTTTAAAAAAATCTCAGTCTTAGCACTTCAGACCATAAGATCAGTAGCAAATTGTATTAACATTGATTTAAAACAAAAAACAAAAAAAAAAGAAAAGGAATTGAGTTTAGTTTCACTGGAGCCGGATCATAAAGTTTGGCTATATAAAGTGGATCAGGCTCAGATTCTACTCACCCATCATTGTCATCCAACAGTAGTGCTGTTTGCACAGGAGCAAGGCAAATTAACCAATGAAAATCAACTACGTCAACGTCATTCATTTGCTGTATTTCAAACTGTTATTTTTTATTATCATCGGAAGTGCATACTATACTAAAGAAAAAAGAAATGAAGACAGGACACTAAAAATCCATAGTAGCTTTTTTTAAACAGCCCCAGAGCCAAAGACTGGAACTTTTACCTGCCGAGTCACCCGCTGAGCAGAGTGGGAAAAAAGGCCAAGATTAACTACAATTAACTCCTGCAGATTAAGCTGTTAAAATATGGATGTTGTATTATGTTCCCTTTTTTGTTGTTACACTCTGTGCAGTTATCAATGAGGTTATGTGCAACAATGCAAGTACTTGAAGCTGACACCCTGGGATCCTTCAAGAAGCTGCTTGATGAGATTCTGGGATCAATAAGCTACTAACAACCAAACAAGCAAGATGGGCTGAATGGCCTCCTCTCGTTTGTAAACTTTCTTATGTTCTTATGTTCTTATGTACTTGTCATGAATGCGTTTTAACATTATTGGAGTTACTGTAACGTAGGTAGTTTTTGGTAATTCCTTTTGATACCGTACATACATGATAACAATCCCTATATGGTCGGGACAGTCCCGATTTCCTAGCAAATGACCCTCGTACCGATGCATAGGAAGAGAGTCCTGATATTTACCCCCCCCAAAAAAAATTATTCTGCACAGTAGAGTTAGTGAAAACCCCACGCTGTGCTCTTCGTGTGGCTGACACATCTGCTGATCACTAACTTATCCAAATGTAAGAATGCTTCATCATGTCTATTTTTACTGTCATGATGGTCGTGTGGTGTTGAGTTGGGGGGATACGTCTATTATATGATAATATACATGATCAGCGTCCCGCTGAACAGTTTCCAAATTTTGGCGAGTATGACCGTATCTATAAAAAACAACTGCATTTATCCTATTATTAATGATGGCAGATTTGGCAAATGTGTGATTCCTAAAGATTTTTTAGTGGTTTATTCGGTATAATAAATAAGTAGCTTAGTGATTCTCTTAACTGTTTAAATTGTGTACTACAGATGTATCAAGGCTTGCCATGATGTTTTGTTGTTTATCTATTTTATCCCCCCCCCCCCCCCCCCCCCCACTGGAAATTTGACAAATCGCACCCTGAATATCTTAACATATCAAAGACAAAGCTGTCTGCGAGTTACCACCAGGTTTGCCAGGCTCCGGCCTAGGACTTGCCTTTGAAGGCTGGAGATCTGGAGCAACGTGCCTGAAAGGAGGTGTAATTCGGGAGCCACCGGCTCTGGGAGTGGGGCTTCCCTTAGTATGCCATCCATGTAGGCAGTCAGTATACCCGCCGTTTTTGCAAGGCAGGTCACTTGTGCCTCCGTTGCATACGTCCTCTTTAAGTGCGTTTCCGTGAACCTTCAAGCTGAGAAGGGCTGTGGGCGGGGAGCCACGGCCTGCATTCGGAACACGGACTGTTGTGGCTCAGCCGCTGTCGTCCAGGGGACCTGCAAAAAGGTTGCAGCACGTCCCATCAGTGCCGACATCGAGCTCGAAAGCGGGGGCACACTAGCTTCCGAGGCAACCTCGGAACTAGGCTCCACCTCGATAGAGAGCGCAGGCTTCTCTTTTATTATTATTATTATTTATTTCTTATCCAGGGCGACTTACAATTGTTACAAGATATCACATTATTTTTACATACAATTACCCATTTATACAGTTGGTTTTTTTTACTGGAGCAATCTAGGTAAAGTACCTTGCTCAAGGGATGAGCAGCAGTGTCCCCACCGGGGACTGAACCCACGACCCTCCGGTCAAGAGTCCAGAGCCCTAACCACTACTCCACACTGCTTCTCTTCTTCCTTCATCTCAGTGGGGAAGGAACCCTCAACCCATAGGCCACTATCGATAGCACGTCCTCCTCTGCCATTGGTGATGACACTTCCCGCTCACCCTGAGCTCCCCTGGGAGAGACAGGGGCTGGTACTGGGGCAGGCGATGGCAGAGCCGGGGCTGCGGCCGGAACCGCAGTGTCTGCTGCCTTGTCAAGAGCTCCAGGACCTGGGCCATCTGTGCCTTGAGGTCCATTATGTCCCTCGCCTGTTTTGAACGCTTAACCCGTCTCGCTTTCGGAGATGGGGAGCGACTAGGAGGGATCGACACCCGAGCCTGTGCACAAGGAATTCCCTGCGAGGGGCTCTGGGACAACCGGAGGAATGGGGGGCCGTGGGCGCCCATGCTGTGTGCAATGCGTGCCATGTGCACTGAGGCGCTACGCGCACCGAGGCACTGAAGTACCATGCGCACCAAGCACCGTGAGCACCAGGCACCATATGCACTCAGCGGGGTCTACTCTACAGCGGGGCAGGTTAAAATTCAGCCCAGGTGGAGGAATTACATGGCTGACTGGCTGTTGTTGTTTGTTTTGTTTTTTTTTTTTTTTTTTTACTGCACTGCAGCTAAAAGTCACAGCACAAAGCAGGCAAAGCAGGGTTGTACAACTGAGTCAACACACATTATTCATTTATTTGTTTATATCTCGCAAACTGCACGCACGGCAGCCGGCAGAATCACTCAATGGCGGGGGAACAACAAGGCCTAGCCCCGGCGGAGCAACTGCGTTCTCCCCAAGAGTGTAGGCTTGAAAAGACACACACACTCACACCTTTAAATCAATACTGCACAGGCAGTCGCACACATATGACAGACAGTAAAAAAGACACAAGCGAGGCAGGCTGTTGAAGAAAGGAGTAGAAAGAAGCTAGATTTTACAGCCGCTGATTCCACGAAAGCGGCAAGCCAGCTTTCAGCACGAATGCAGTGCTTCATTACAGTGCTTCATTACATTCAACCAGAAAATCAAGTTACAAGAAATACCAGCAAATATGTCTGGAGCCGCAGACTTGTCATGCTGCAACCCTCACATGCTCATATATTTTTATATACTGTAGTAATGTCAATATTTACCTTTGTGCGACATAATATACAACCTTGTTAAATGTAACCCAACTGGAAACAGCATTCTCTGACTAATATACAACCTGTAATGTATTTTGCCAACCCACTGAACCCATTAGCTTTTGCCATTTGGCCCACAAAAAGGTCAAATCACTTTTAAAGTTCAATATTTTTTTAAAAAAATTACAAATACATTCATACATATATATATAGTACAAATATATTTGCATGCATATTGTACATGTATACATACATTTCTACATACATAAGGAAGTTATGTTGGTAACGCTTTATATTGCGTGACATAAATTAATATTAAATAGATATACAATTGCATATTAAATTAATGTTAAATTAATATTTAATAAATATGCAATAGCTGGTTTCTTGCTAAATGTTAACCAAATGTTGATTGAAAATGTAATTGCATATCACGTCCATTTATATTACGATTTGTTACCCTTGAAAATATGTAATAATTTCCCATTGTGTACATGTTTTTAATGGAAAATACAGTTAATCTGACTTAAATGTTAATGGCAAGTAACAAGGAACGTAAATTTAATATAAATTGCATATCTATTTAATATTAATTTATGCCATGTAATATAAAACGTTACCGTTTTTTTTTTTTTTTTTTTTTTAAATACAGTACATTAAGTTTAATTATATGTTCTGGCCTACGATATGAAAATGGATGGCACAGCATACTATAGATGAGTAGAAGCTTGATTTGGCACAGAAAGAGTTGCGTCTCAGAAATGTTGTGAACTGCTTCCCCAGTCCATCTGTTAATCAATACAATTTTCATCCCTGTGCACCCATGCAGACAGATCCTGGATTGTAAATGATGACACAGTGTTGCAAGATGTTTCTTATTTGAGACGTTTAACCTCACTATTCTTCATCCTCACAGCGCTATGCCCTACAGGTTTTTCTTCAGCTATAATAAAGAAGGCACTTAAAAGTGTCTATGTCACCTTCTTTTAGGAAGTATTGGCTGCTTTACACAAAATGCATTCTCAGGACATATGGCATAAGTCTTACCCAGCTGATTTATTTTATTTTGCAGGTTTGTATTTAAACAAACATTTATAAAGACATAGCACAGTTAAAAATGCACACTTTCATTATTTTGTGTTTATTTTTCATTTCTTCAGTGCAATAAAATGTATGTACTGAAAGGACATGCTTTTTCTTTGTGAATGACAGCTACATGAAGTCCTGATTTAATTACATGTGTTACCATGAAGTGGAAGAAACATAAAATCGGTTTCCAGAAATAGTAAACATCAAGAGGTGTCTGTCTCTGTGTTGAATAACTTGTCAATCAGCAGATTAGGCTTTTCAGGTCAGTTTTATGGCTTTAGTGCACCCTAGTTTTGTAAATTACAATTATGCTATTCTTTGAGCTATAAATATGTGGCACTACAGGGTGTTAATATTTCTAATAATGTGGTGGTTGGTCAGGGCTATAGGTCAGCATAAAACTGCACCCTTACTAGTACAACAAATAAAGGTAGTAAAACTATATTAGACTTCTATTCTAAAGTTCCTCAACCGGAGCCACGCATGGTTGGCTGGTAATGCCATTCTCCATTTCTTTGGTCAGTTAATATTCTTACACATAAATCCTGTTGGTAACATTTAAAACCATTTCTATGACTTCCAATAGAATTTTATATGGAATAACCTCTGAACAAGTGATTGTTGGTTTGTTCCACAGACATTTTGTTTTCGCTGCTGTGAGTTGTGGGATTGTAGTCCTGGGTAAGATTTAACCTGATTAAATTCAATAAACAAATGCATCTCCCAGTATATGCCAAAGTGATTAGCTGTTTAGATCTAAGAAAAGTCACATGTATACGACAAATCAGTGGATGTTTTATGTTAGTTTACGGCACTACCTGGCGGTACAGCAGTAAATATGTCACTTTCCTGTGTGAAAGGAACATTTCCTTCAGAGCGGCTTTTAATTCACTCAATGCTGAAGTTCATTGCCGTTGATTGGTACTTAAATGTATAGATGAAGGCAGCTTGTTGTGAAATGAACTGCTTTCTAAAAGGCTTCATTTAGTTTCATTTAATGTCTGCCAACAAAAAAAAAAAAAAAACATGTTAAAGGGAATTAGATGTCAATGTAATAGTGGAGCCATTGACATTTATTTTTATGGTTTAACATGTTAAGGAATTCATATAATTATCCTTCATTGCAGAATAGGTCTCAGACAGTAAAGAACAAGCATGTTGGATTATTCTGTTTCTTTCCTGTTTTGTTACCAGAATTCAGCAACATAACTTACAATGCTATTTGTGTCATTGGAGTTGGGCTGCTGTTTAAAGAAAATAACCTGTACATATTGTACATTTTTCAGAAGTGTATTGTTAGTCTAATCATTTGTTATTTCCACTATGCTAACACAATTTCTGATCAGATACTTTGCACATTGACTGCTTGAGTTATACAAAGGTTTGAAGTTTGGCTGTTGATTTACATTGCATAAAGACAGATGGGACTACATTTTAAAATTAAAGCCAATAATATAAATGTGTGTCAGTGTCACGAATAATATATTATGTGTCATAAGAGTAAATCTCTCTGATCCACCACTGCTTTTTTCAATCTTATTTCAGTACAAGGTTTTATTTTTCTTTCAGTAAATTTACTTCAATGTTCCAGTCTCTCAAGCAGATGCGCAGAAATTACTCAGTGTTTATAGTTGCTAGTAGTTAATCCTGTATATTATATGTCTGAAGTATTTTGATTACATGTGTAGATCCCTTCCAGACTAATTTGAACAATACAGTAGCAATTTAAATACATTTATTGTGGTTTCTGAAAGACAACAACTGGACACCATATATTAATCCCTAAAGCACCGGGTTGTCACTGATTATTAGTTCATGCAGAGGGCATAGAATAAGAGGTCTGTGTCACACCATGCTATATATCACCATTTTTATTAATTTCACAGCCAGTTTATGGTAACATCTGTTGCTTATGTTCAGCAGGTTGATCAAGCTACTAAATCCTTGAGCCGAGGCCCATTTAGGGAAGTCTCTGCATGGACGTACCAGTATTCTGGCTAGTAGGGGCAGTTGTAATGTGGTAACGTAGAAGTGTAGGTCACTTATTTGCAGAACAAAATACAGTAAACGCTTGTTAGTAGCAACATATCTGTGCCATTTTGCTATGTTGCTCCTAAGCGGCTGTTGCTTTTATGGGGAGTGTCGTCTGACCAAAGGCAGCCTGCTTTTTCTGATATGTGAAACAGCTACAGTTCATGCTATATTCTTATTTTCTAGTATATTTGTAAAATAACATTCAGACTGAGACAATCCATAATTGTAATAATGCAATTTATGTTTATTATTATTGCTACAGTATTACATGAGTAGGCCTATATGTACTGTATATTTTAAACATTTGCTCTGTTCTGCATTTGTAGCCTATACTACCATATTGTGTCTAGAAAGTGGTATTAATTGAGTTAATGTTATAAAAGTATCAAGTTTTATTTTTATGTTTTAAGAATAATCAGCATCAAGCATGACAACAAACACAACTTCTTGCTCTTGTAAACATTTTTTGTACTCGCACTTAACTGTAATACTTCGTACGCACTCATCATGTACATCAGAGGCTTTTCCTTCACGCCTGCGCTTATGGATGCTATTCGACTGTCCTTCGTATTCAGTTGACTGCAGCTTGGTTTTGAGAAGCCTCCGGAGTTTGACAGTCTCGGGTAATCTGTACTTTTTCTTTCAGTGAGAGACTTCTTGGCATTTTGTCTGTTTTTGTCCCCCAAAAAACCAAAAAAACAATGCAAGTAAGTGGAGGATACAATGTCACAACGTCCCAAATGTTGCTCTTATGCGGCGGCTATGTTGCTGTTACCGAATGGATAATTCAATGCAGGGAAAGTGTTCCCAGGAGAAATGTTGATCGTAAGCAGCGGTTGCTCTTACAAGGTGTTGCTGCAAACAAGCGTCTACTGTAACATGTACTTGACTTTTTCCCTAAAGCAGTACCATCTTTTAACAGTCACTGTATGCCAAAATCAGTGTTATCTTTTTTGTGTTATATACAGTATGTGTATGTTCCCCAGGTTCCTTTCATTCAACATCTTGGTTATAATTGTAATAACATGTTCCATACATTTGAATGTTATGTGAAGGTATAAAAAGCAAGGGTGCAAACTGTTGTGAAAATTGGTGAGAAACTGTTTTGAAAATTTAGCACCAGAGAGCATACTCTGGTGCTAAATTCTACTCTGACCTTCTCTCCTGTGTATGTGTATGAGTGTGGGTGGGTCATGTGAGTTGTCTAGACCCAATGAGAAACATGTAATGTTGCTGGTGCTATATGATGTACCTGGGAATCTAGAATCTAGCACCATAGCACCAAATTTGCACCCCTGAAAATAGTGTTTCAGCACTGATGTTGTGGAGTGTGGAACTTGCAAAAATGGTACACATTGGCATGCAGTCTTTGTTAAATGCGGATTAATTCATCCAACTAAATTTGATGCTATTGCCTGAAATTACCAGCCCCTCCATTTCTTCTGTATTACATAATATTTTCAAATTTCCCATATTTACTGTAAATTAATAAACAGTTAAGCTGATTCTGATAAAAAATAAATGAATAAATAAATAAATAAATAAATTCAGGGACTCCCTGTCAGGAACTGCTGCATAACATTATGCTTGAGTAGATAATATTTAGCAGCATGCAGAACTGGTTTTTGCATAAAACTAGGAGAAAATAACTTGCCTAATGAAATGGAAGAGAGAAATCATTACTCCTTATTAAACAACGTTAACCCCAGTGAGCTTAAAAGTCATTGACCATTCCTGCCTTTGGTGGCTAAGTTCCTGGAATGATTGGTATTCAACCAGACTACAGTCTGGATGGGTGAGACTCCAGGTCACTTCACTCAACTGTGACAGAACTGCCGAATGTAACAAAGAAAGTCTTTAAAGCTACTGGTGTTCAGTTTATCTCTTTTTATCTGTCTATTATTGTTTAAAAAAATATATAAAATAGTTGTCATCATTAGATAAACTCCCCTGGTGTTCTGCTACTGCTCAAATAATATATTGCAATGGAGTATATGGAGTTTTTTATTATTATTATTGATTATCAGTTATTTACAATAACATCAAACTTCTTTTACAAACAATGCATTTATTGTATGCTAGTATTTTTTTTTCTGTATTAGTTAAATATTTAATTAAATTGCAAATATAACCATTTCAAGAATTGAAGGAGATTTGGAATTTCTCCTTAATAATAAGTGGTTCATGCAAATCCGGTAGATCCCTGGTACTGGAATGTGCTCTAAAACAATGTAGTTGTTGATTATCCAGGCAGAGTATACATTTATCAAATCAGCCTTTTCTGAGCTTTTTTTCAAGGGACTAGACTTTTATGAGAGATATAAAACACAAGCTCTTTTAGTTTTGAAGAGCAGAGCAGTTAATAATGGAAATGCCACATGTATTGTTATTCTCGTGTTCTGTAGAATTGTAAAAACATTTTTTTACAAACCACCATTTAATATTTAAGCAATCCCATGTTAATGTACAATATGTACAACAAAAACATCATCATTTTGATTTACAGAGTTTAAGAACAAGATGGTATAGGTAAGAAATATCACAGTTATCTTAAATAATGTATTTTTCTTGTTTTAATTCAACCAAAAGTTGAAAGCACCTCTGTAGTCTCAATAGAGTGTTCAAGCATGTCTTCTCTTAATGTAAACCCTGCAACAATCAGTAAGAAATACCACATGTAATATTTCTTTACATCCACTGGGCCCAGAGGTTGCATGTCAGGATTTAAACACATTTTTATGCTTGAGTACACTGTAAAACCAAAACCTCTCCAACTCCTAAATGTGAACACTAATTGTGTCACCTAGCCATGTTATATTTTACAACAAAATATAATCCCAATCTTAATTTCCATTTACTACATTATTCCATAGTTTAGTCCTCTGTGTGCTCTGCAGCTGAAAAGCAGACCTAATCATACTACCAAAAGGTAGTTTCATCTTTTATAGGGACACAAGCTTCCTCCCCACTTGAAGGCGCACCACTACTACAGTAATAGAACAAATTATGGGAAACATTTATAGACATTCTATTTACGACACAGATTTATAATGCCCAGGAAACATCCTTTTTGAATATGTGTCAAAGGCCATGAAAAAAAGAACACCATGTGACATTCCACCACACTCACTTATTTCATGGTGCTAGCACTAAATTTGATTTGGTTTGTGTAATTATTCAAGCTGTTCGAGTTCTGAGTATATCAAAGCTTGAGCTATTTCCAAATCACTCAAAGAGTTTAAATAGAAGTAAAGGGTAATTAACAATTTTTTTTTATATCCTGACTTTTACTTCAATGCTCTAATTCTTTCACAAATCATAATTTTTCACATTATGTACGTTTAAGCAAGGCTACTCATGTATGCTTTTGAAAATGTACCATTTAGATAGTCAGAATGTAATAATAAGCCCCATTATACAAGCAATTAAAAGAAATCAAACACATTGGGGGGGGGGGGGGGGGGGGGGGGGGGTTGTACAGTGATTGTAGTTGTATTTAGAAGATGATTATAGTTAAATTATGCTGCCATAAAGGTTTTAAACAATAACTAATAAACACAACTATGATAAAGATAGTTATAAGTAGGTGATAACACTTTTAAAATGTCCCAAAACATAAATGATCTTTGGCAAGGTTTTTTGTTTGTTTTGTAATTTATTTGGCATTTTTTTGAAGCTGTAAAATTTAATCTATGATCCAGTAAGAATTTGTGAGACAAATAAAAGTACATAAGGCAGCTTGCAACCAAGTACAGTAATTAAACTTAATGGTCTTCAACAAGTAATATTTGCTTGTGGTTTTGATTCTGAACACATTTTAAAATGTTCATAGCAAATTAACTTGAACTACCTTAGCTTAAATAACATTAGCTACATTATGTAATGCTCATCAAGATCTGTTAAACCATTTGAAGTTCATTAATAAATGAAAATCATAAACGAAGCATAAATACATCACATTATACTAACACTTTAGTAATATAGTAATACATTATTTTACCAAAGCCTGTTAAAAATTAAATAGATGTTGTAAGAAATGATAAGGCTGTTATTCTCTCACTATTTGTCATTGAAGCTGTATTTTTTTTCACGGTTACCACTGATTTCACGAATTCCATGAAATGCAGCACATTCTGTGTAATATGTAGTTCCCTGTGAAAATGTATTATTGACAGACTGTCTGGTACACTGCATTTAGGAACCTGGCAGTCGGTTTAGTTTACTTCTGGTAAATGATTTAACACAATCCATAGTGCTGCACGATTTATTTAAAATGTCTTCAATGAAAAAGACACCAGCTGCATCAAAGATCAGAAATATTTCTGCTAAAGATTGCTCTGTCCAATACAAGAAAGAGACATTGTATGTGTCTGTTGTTATTTTTACGTTTATTTATGTTTTGATAATTCACTGATGGAGAAAATAGAATGTCTAACAGGTGGACTTAAATAAATTATATTCTACAATTTAGCATTTACTGTTTTTCAGGAAAGCATTTAAATATTTAGGAACATTGGTTGTATAATAACAAGAGAAAATTATCAATTTTGAATGAGACAATACTATTTGTTTCTGCTTTAATAATTATTATGTTTACTTGTGAAATATCTTGAAATACCTATTTTTAGAACATGAAATACCGTGAAATAAGCAGTTTTGAAAATATACAGCCCTATGAGCTGGATTTACAGCTTTTGTTTTCAATCCATTTTAGCACCCATGAATTTCATGTATTTCTGTTTACCTCTCAGAGGTTATTTTGTAGTATGGTAATGAATATGCCACGGATGGTCGTTGTTATTTAAATGTATTGTATGTATTTAGCATTTGCAGCACTAACCCTGGGATTACAGTTTAATTATAGTGCTATCCTATATCAGCTTGTATCACCTTATGTAAAATAACAAATAACAAACAAGCTTTAGATCAGTTAAGTTTTTTTGGAATTGAATGCAGTGTTATCATCAAATATTACACAGTTCTCACAGTTCTTGTTGTTACTTAATAGAGTTCCATAATTCAGTTTTGAGTGGCGTTCCTATACTGCTTTTAAATCAAGCAATGTATACATCATGCCCATGTGGCTGGCCGGGTGCCTGCAGGCCGGCCTGTACGCAATTCAGAACTGCGTGGTCCTCGGACGCTGTAAGTTCTGGATATGGCTGCACGGCGGGCTTGCTGAGTGGAAAAAAGTGGACGGCTGACGGCACTCATTTCAGAGGATGCGAGTGCGAGTGCTCGTCTCTCCTGAGTTAGTTCGGGGGTTGCTGCGGTGAGCCAGGTTGAATAATATTTGGACATTCCAAAAATTGGAAAATGAATAAAAATAGTAAAACAATGTTGTTGAAAATGTTATTTGCGTTTTATTAGCAGCAATGTTTTTTTTTTGTTTGTTTGTGTTTTTTTTTTTTTGTTTTTTTTTTTTTTTTTAAATATTAATAGCATTAGTGTAACAGTTTCTTTTTTCTGTGCCATATTAATGAGCTCAGTGGCTACCTGTCCACCTCAGGTTTCATCCTGGGCTGTACAGTAGTGCTGTATACATGCATGTATATAATTGCACTTTTAGCAGTATGGTTGAAGATGTGTGTATATATATATATATATATATATATATATATATATATATATATATATATATATATATATATATATACACACACACACACATGGTTTGGGACAGATGTATGCTGTTGTGGTATAATAAATTAATGGCTGTGGTCTGATTGGCTGAAACAACCTTGGGCATTGTATAATATGGTTATAACTTGATGCAACATATTTATTTTAGTGATCACTCGTAATGCTGTCATATCCGCTATATGAAAAACCATTTATTTAAATACATTACCCCCACCACAGCAAAGGTTTCCCACAGTGTCATAATTGCCACTGAACTTAGCTGTTATCTTTATAGTGAAGCCAAATGTACTTTGTCAAATAGGTGATTTTAATATGGATGGCAGCTTGCGTATTTAAAAAAAAATATTTGTGAATGTGACAATACAAGGCAGCAAAGTGGGCCCAGCTGCAAGAGTTCATCCAAGAAGTCCTTCTGTAATCAATCCACCTTCTGAAGTGTCAGCATTAAGTTGAGTATATGGTATGTATGGGATCCGTTCCAGATGTCACAGCAAATTGATTGTACTGAAGTGAATAATGTTTGCTGTGTAAAGATTTCTTAGTGTCCTATTACTTTTTAATAACTTGATTGCTATTCAGATGAACATGAGAATCGACTCAGCTAAAGCAGTTTAGGTGAGAAAACTAATGCATTGCAGTTCATATAGAAGTGCAAATTAGGTTCAAAATGTTTACAGACTGCATTGTACTTATGGCAATGTGTATAACTATTTATCAAGCGTCAATATGCACATATTTTGTGTAATAATGAGCTGAACAAGGCACTTGGACTATATTCATGAAGCATCATCAACCTGGCAAGTTTGTCTGTCCCATCCAGTTAGCTTTATAAATACTTAATAAAACTAGTAACACATTTGCACAATAACCACAGGTTGTTTATCACAGTCTATGAAAGTTAAGTATAGGTCAAGTATATTTAAGCAAAAACTTTAGGGCAAGTTAAGGGTATGAGAAAATATTGTAGGATATACCAACTTAACATCCATATAGGAATAATTTGTGTAGTCAATTCCACTACTAAATAAGGCTTCCTTTTGTGTACAACCATAGGGAGGGAGGATGTGTGGTCCAGTGGTTAAAGAAAGGGGCTTGTAACCAGGAGGTCCCTGGTTCAAATCCCACCTCAGCCACTGACTCATTGTGCGACCCTGAGCAAGTCATTTAACCTCCTTGTGCTCCGTCTTTTGGGTGAGATGTAATTGTAAGTGACTCTGCAGCTGATGCATAGTTCACACACCCTAGTCTCTGTAAGTCGCCTTGGATAAAGGCGTCTGCTAAATAAACAAATAATAAAATAATAATAGTGGCCATTAATGGGTTATTAATTTGATTTCCCATAAAACTTGCGTACAGTGCTCAAACCATTCAATCCTGCTCATCTCTCAGGCAAATGTGAGTCATGTTCCCCTTTCTTAACAGAGGTATTCTTACTGCAACACATCCTTTAAGTCCTGATTTCAAGAGTGACCTTCATACTGTTGATTTGATGGACAACGACACATGTAACTTCTGCCAGTTCTGTTGTCAATTCAATGCTTGTCTTCTTTCTATTCCTTAAGGATATTATCTTCAAGTATTGCTCATCCTTGTTAGACAGCTTTTGGGGTCTTCCAGTCCTAGGTTTGTCAATTACAGATGATGTTTCTCTGTACTTGTTGATTATGCTTCGGATGCCACACCTTGAAAATCGAGTGATGCGAGCTATTTCACTCAATGTTTTTCCATCTTTATGCAAGTCAAGGTTGTTATAATAGTAGAAAACACTAGTGGAGGCTTTGAGTAAACTGTTGATGCTAATAATTCCTCAGAGTAGAAAAATGCAACATGTCTAAGACTTTTGCACAGCAGTGTGTGTGTGTAAATATATATATATATATATATATATATATATATATATATATATATATATATATATATATATATATATATATATATATATATATATATATATATATATATATATATATATATATATATATATATATATATATATATATAATTTCTATGAAGAAAAAAAGATGTGCAAAGGCCTCTATTGTCTCATCAGTAACAGGTCAAGACTTTATTTCTTATTCTATCACAAAATGCACAATGTAGCTTAATTACACACTCTCGAGTTGGAGATTAATTGTGCCTTTATGATTGATCTTTAAAATTGAATTTATGTTTCCTCTGCTTTCTTAATAAGATCCTGCTCAAATGATTGCAATTAATAAGCATTACAAAGAAAATGTGTTTTCAGTTCTGCCACCATGGGCAGCCAGAAGGACCTTGATTAAACGTGGCAGGAAAGATGTTTTAGAAGGATCCATTCCTCAATGATTACTGCCTCAAATTCCTTCAAAGTTGAGGTTTGCAGCAAAATGTATTCTCCAGATTGGCCCATTGAAGTACAATAACATTCACAGCTGGTGACTGGGTATGCCAGGGGAGATGACCAGTTGACAAAAACGTAAATAAACTTTGTCACCGACAATTTCCAGGTAGTATTTTGCTTTTACCTTTTTCTTCAGGTGAATGATGATATTGGGGAAAAAAAGCAACTCAAAACATTACAGACCTTACATATTCGTTTGGCTACCTCCACACCGCTTATTGATGGAGATCCTGTGTTTAACACAGCACGTTACTAACCTTTAGGGTAGTAAAGGTATGCAATATGAATATTTACCTCATGAGTTATTTGAGCTTTCAGATGGAGAACTGTGTATATGCGAGCCAAGCATTTTTTACATACTAATTTATTTTAAAATTTTAGTTGCTTGAAACAATGTCACATGTCTCATTTTCTGAATCATAGGTGCCCTTCTGTAGGCATAGCAGTGGCAGATATCCACCTGATTTCGTATAGACAAAAAAATAGGTCTTTCGGAATCTCTTAGAATGCATATATACAGTAGAACCCCATTCATCTGCGGCTCTCTGATGAATTATCTCTGAAGTACAGTACATTATTGCCAATGTAGACTTACCGTCCACAGTGCACACACACACACACACACAACGATGCATGCAGAGTAGACATGAAAACAGCATTGCTACAGATGGGAGGATTTATTTATTGGTATGAACAGCAGAAGGATGCTGGTTCTGTAAAATTAGATCTCCTGAGGCAGCTACTTCGTGAATCCCAGCAAACATATTTTGCCTCACTGAAACAAAAGACTATGATGGACTTTCTCAAGGTTCAAAAGAACGACTTGCAACAGCGAATTGTTTAAAAAAGCTGTTACGAAAAAAACACATCTGTTGGTACATATTTTTTTTTATTATTTATTTATTATTTTTTTTAATTTAGTCATTGCCAATTTTTTTTATTATTTTCTCCCAATTTAGAATGGCCAATTATTTTTTAAGCTTAGCTCACCGCTACCACCCCTGCGCTGACTCTGGAGGGCGAAGACAAACACACACTGTCCTCCGAAGTGTGTGCCGTCAGCTGACCGCTTTTTTTCACACTGCAGACTCACCATGCAGCCACTCAAGAGCTACAGCGTCGGAGGACAATGCAGCTCTCGGGCAGCTTACAGGCAAGCCCGCAGGCACCTGGCCAGACTACAGGGGTTGCTTGTGCGCGGTGAGCCGAGGACACCTTGGCCGACCTAACCCTCCCTCCCCCTGGGCGACGCTCGGCCAATTGTGCGCCTCCCCCTGGGAGCTCCCGTCCACGGGCTGTGGAATAGCCTGGACTCGAATTCGCGACGTCCAGACTATAGAGCGCATCCTGCACTCCACGTGGAGCGCCTTTACTGGATGCGCCACTCGGGAGCCCCCGTTGGTACATATTTTGTTGAAATGTAAGAAAAGTTAAAATTACACAGCAGGCTTGTTTATTTAGTAAACAAATACATAATATGATTGTATTTTTTTCGTTTGAAATCCCAGAAAACTAGCAACACTTAGCTACCATGATTTAATATTAATGCGTGGAATAAATTAGCGAAAATAACTTGTGATATTTCTAGCTGCTAGCCACACGAAAATTGTGAGCTCTGATGGGCTGAATAGCTTATTCCCGTCATAAAATGTCTTGTAGCTTTTTAGTATTTTTATTTATTTTTTATTATTATTCATTTATTTTGGTAACTGAAAAAACTAGGGAAATGGGATTGGAGATGTATCGCATTTTTATTTTTCTAGGAGTAACTGTCAAAGTAAACTCATTTTAAAACATTCTTATAAAGTGTAAAGCGCTTTGGGATGGTGGTCCACTATGAAAGACATTATATAAAAATAAAAATAAAGATATTATTATTATTATTATGTCTTTGTAATATATTGTATTGCATACATCTCCAGTAAATGCTAATTTGGTTTACACTACTAGTTTATATATTTTATTCATGCATTCTAGTCACCCACAATAACACCCCATTTATCTGCTGATTTCACACATCAGTGGACCTATGTCCCCCCAAGCACGCGGATAAACGGAGTTCCACTGTATGTTTTTGGTCTCCAATATTAATTTCAAAGAATGTTTTATGAAACAGATTTACACTGCAGTTGGCTTATTTACACTTAAGGATGGTTTCATGAATAGCAAACTCTTATAGTATCATACCTTGAAAAAGCATTCTTAAAGTTATGAAAGATTATGATCTTCATCAGGCTTTGTTAGTTTGGCACCAATCTGTCATTAAATCTATTTGTTTTTATTTTATTATACTTCAATTCTGAATCTTATCTTGTACGTTTTGATGCAATCCTGATCTTTGGTGCAGCTGACTGTCAATGACCTGAGTCATTAAAGTAATCATTTAAGATGGAAATCACCCACTGCCTGTGAAACTTAATTTCTATTGGAGTTCAACAGTGTCACTGGTAGAGTTATCAGAATAAAACGCTTTTCTGCCTCATAATGAAAATATAAATTTAACTGCCTAAATGTAACTAAAATTAGAGATGATCTTGTAACAATTCTTTTTACATTAGCTTGAAATTCGAATAACAAGGCACATTAATCTTATAAGTGAAAAATGAAGTCGCTATAGTAATTGTGTCAGGCAGAGAAGTATTTACCTGAAGATAATTATTCTTTCACTTAGGTCTCTGCTGTTTGACTGAACACGAATGCCATAACCCCAATCGACTTGAACTGTCAAGGTGTTCTTCTGAATTGAGTGGACAGATTTAGGGCTAGGTTATTTAGGGTTATTACTCAGCTCCAGAAAACAACTTTAATGTTCAGAGCTCAAATATTTTTTATTTCCTTTTATAGGATCTTTGCAGTTCTCAAACTATTTCCTAATTATTCAAAACCCTGAAACAAAATCCAGTCAGATCTTCCTATTCTCCCTGAATACTAATAAAAAGTGAAATTTGTGTTTATTCTAGTAAAATTAAGGATTTGTGAATATATGATTGATGACAACATTATTTGTATTATATTTAACACAGACTGGAATCTATTTTAATGATCCAAACTGTCAGATCTTAATTCACATTTCAGACATTTACCATGGCAAATTTGCACAGTAATTATGCAGTTTACCATGCTTTTTCCATGATTATATAATGCATTTACTGTACATGATTTTACCATGGAACATGCTTAGCCATACAGTACCTCTGATTTACATTGAATGTATTAGCTTATACACTTACTTACGTACATGTTTTATACACATTTGTATATACATTCTGACATAATTAGTTGAATATCTACTTGGCCTGCAGTTCTTAACCGCCAGTAAAGGCAAATTTTAAAATCTGTTGATCCAGACATGCTTTTAAGAATTAGATCAGCCAAAAAAAAAACAGTCAGTCACAGCATTTCCCAATGCAGCTCAAAGGGTCATTGATTTCTACATTTTCATTACCTATATTAGCATCATCTAATCATTATCTGACTTGGCCTTAAAATAACTAGTTTCCCACCTCTGTCACATCCATAATATAGGTACTGTAATACATAATTAAAATATTATATCCATGCTGTTATCTACTGTATTACTGTATCTACATGTCTAGGGGAGTAGTAATGATAGGTTACTGATGTAACCCCAGTTCCCTGAAAGAGAAGATGACCAGCAACAATACTTTTGGGATATGCCTGCCACAGGTCAGGTATTACTGAGCATTTTATGTCAGAGCTGCCGATAGGCCTGTCTGGGGAGGGACGTCTTTGGGCCCGCCTACCAAGGGATTAAGTAGTCACTCCACGGAGATCATGTTCTCTTTTGCATCGAACCAGCGAAAGCGAGTGATGCAACCTTGCAGGGTTTGCTGGTCGTCTTCTCTTTCAGGGAACCTTGGTTACATCCGTAACCTATCATTCCCTTTCAATTCGAAGACGACCAACAACAATATTTTTGGCAAAGTTTATCAAAGCCGTCGTGATGGAAGGTGAGTGGAGACAGCAGATGAGGGACGTCTCGCTACCACCAAACTAATGTTTGTGGTGTAAGCGTGCAAACTCAAAGACCCTTGTGCCTAATGAAGGCACTGAGGAATCTACCACGTTGAGTCGGTAGAACCCAGTGAATGTATGCGGAGTAGTCCAGCTAGCCGCAGTACAGATATCAGTCAATGAGACTCCTCTAAAGAGGGCCCATGACGTAGCCACCCCTCTGGTAGAGTGCGTGGCCACCCTCCCAGGTGGAAGTAGACCAGCATTGGTATATGCAGTCGAGACTGTGTCCATAATCCAGTGGGACAGTTGCTGCTTTGAGAGGGCTTTACCCAGAGTCCTTTCACCATGACAGATGAAGAGCTGGTCAGACTGACGCAGCGCTCTCATCCTATCCATATAACCTCTCAATGCCCGAACCGGGCAGAGGGAGTTCAGTCTCCGATCCTCCTCCGAAGAAAAAGGAGGGGGATGGAAAGCCTCTAATTCCACCAATTGGTTTAAGTGGAAAGCTGTAACCACCTTAGGGAGAAAATCGGGATTCATGCATAACGATACCCTTTTTCCATCATCGCAAATACGCATATAGGCACTGTGCACTGACAGAGCTTGTAGGTCACTAACCCGCTTAGCATAGATGATGACTAGCAAAAAGGCTCGAACAGAGATATTTCAGCTCTACGGAAAGTATAGGCTCAAACGGGGCCTTAATGAGAGCCTCCAATACCATGTCTGGACTCCACTCTAGGAAGACGAAGCTGCCGAGCACCCGGGGATACTGAGTCTGTAGGGACATGGCATACAGCTATAGCTGCCAGGTACACTTTCAGTGTAGAGGGGGACCTGCCGACCTCTAGCAGATCTTGCAGAAACTGTAAAATAATTTCTGTGGGGCAGTGGATGGAATCATGACCTCTGGACATACACCACTTTTGAGAATACTTCCACTTGTAAGCATATAGTGCTCTTGTGGAGGAAGCCCTGGCATTCTGTAGTGTAGTAACGGCCGCATCTGAGAGCCCTAAGGTGGACAGACGGTCCCGTTCAGGGGCCAGACCCATAGTTGGAGTCTGCCCGGTTCTGGGTGCCTTGCGCCTGACTGAGGAGATCCATGCACAGCGGGATCTCCCAATGCTGGCCCTGCAGCAGCTGGCAAAGGTTCGAAAACCAGATTCTCCTGGCCCATCTGGGGGCCACCAGGAGAACTGTTGCTTTGTCTCTCCTGACCTTCTCGAGGAAGGCAGGGAGCAGTGGTATCGGCGGGAAAGCGTACAAAAGCGTTTTGGGCCATTCGTTGGCTGGGGCGTCGACGCCTACTGGACCTCCGCAATGGTGGAGGGAGAACCACAGAGGTCACTGAGTCGTCTCTGCCGAGGCAAAGAGACATATTGGAGGCCGGACATATTGGAGAATGTGGTGGTGTGCATAACCGGTGTGTATGGTGGCGAGCACCCAAGTATCTGAAGTGCAAGTGCGCCTGAGCCGCAAACCTTTAGGGACCCTGCTGGGGCTGCTGAGGCGGAAGCTAGCCTGTTGTGGGGGCTGCCTGAGGCGGCGTTAGAACTGCCTCCGAGATCGCTGCTGTGTTGGAATCCCATGTCCGGCTCCCTCCCGTTGTTGCGGGGAGGCCTGGTTGTTAGCTGCCACGGAAGCCTGAAGGCGATGCCTCAGGTCATCACGCGGAGCAGTTGAGTCAACGTGTGAATACGGCAGATGCCAGTGTCTTGTTCTCTCCCGTACCACAGTACAGGAGGGGAGCATTGAGGCTACCTGCTGAGACGCCTCACGTTCTTGGTGAGAGTGCTGCAGCAATTCCTCTACTGCTGGTCAAAAGTATGGTCTGGGGAGGTAGCCTGAGCGCAGGGAATACTCCGTGAAGGGCTCAGGCACAGACTGAGGAGGGGCTCCCAACGCCGTGCACAGCTCAGCAGTGCTAGCAGGGGATGTTGTGCAGGACATTCAAGTGTGGAATTTAGCCATGCTTGATGTCTATGGCCCTGAGGGCATTGTTTAAACACCGGAGGGTGTAGACCTGTGTATTGAAGCACTCAGGCACTGAGTGAGGTAGAATACAGAACTGGTGCACCGAGTGCAGGTGTTATTTACATGCTGGAGTGCTGAAGCACCGAGGGCACAGAGGCTCTGAGGCACCGAGAGGCGCCTAGCCTTAACCACGTGTGGTCAACACAACCCAGGGTAGCGCATAGCATACACCAGGGTGGATACACAGGCTCGAGTGGCTGCAGTAGGCAATCAGGAGAGCAGTACAGGGAAGCGCACAGTGCGATAACCTGGTTCTGGACCGCGTGCAGTCACACAACGGGGGAGCGCGTAGTGTATACAGGAGTGGAGCACAGGCTCAAGAAGATGCGGTGTGTCAAGCGCACCGAGTAGGCGGGCTAAAACAAGCCAGCAGATTCAACTCAACAGCGGGCCGCAGCAGAGCTGGGTCCCGGTAGAGGAATCATGCTTCTCTCTCTTTTTTTTAAAAAACTGCAACGCAGTAAAGAAAAAAACACATACATGCACACAACCTCAAGCTGTCAGGGTAAATAAAACAATCACCATGGCAACGCAGATTAACTGAATTTTTAAGCGCACCAAGAGGGCGGGCTGAGACAGTCCAGCGGAATCAACTCAACAGTGGGGCGCAGCAGAGCTGGGGCCCGGTGGAGGATCACACGTCTCCTTTTCTTTTCCCCTTTTTTTTTGCTGCAATAGCAGAGGTAAAAAACACAAAACAGCGAGCGCTGTGAGGTTAGAAAAGCAGACTACAAATGCAAAGCGATGTAGGCTGTTGAAAAGATTAAACGCAGCGCTTATAGCTGAGTTCACAGAAGCAGAGTTTCTGATTCCAGGGAAGTGGCAAGCCAGTTTCCGCAATAAAAATTTGCAGGGGAATTCCAGAAAACTCGACAAGGGTGTCTAGCCTGGACTGCGTGTATTCACACAACCAGGGCAGCGCGTAGCCTACAGCGGCATGGAGCACCGTCTACAGGCAGAGTGCATTGGGGCACCGAAGGTAAAGAGGCCACCGAGGCACCGAAGCACCGAGGTGGAGAGCAGTATGGGGATTATCTGTTTGTATTGATGAGTTGTGTTGATGTTTGTTGTTTAAGTGCTTTAGCAAAATTATTTATTTTGTCATGCCAATAAAGCCTCTTTGAATTTATGAATTTTGAATTTGAGAGAGGGAGGAGAGATTGGCTGTGTTTACAATAAAAATATAAGTAGCATGTTGTGATAGTCACACTATTATCCCAACACTGATTTTTTTATAGTTATGGATAAAGTACCTATGGCATGTATAATTTGGCTTTCACTTAGCACTTATGTTTCATGTGGCCCAGGCATATACAGTACTGTATTCAACACATTGCACCCTATACCTAGTGAGCATGCTCCCTGTTTAATGTTTTCCTAAGAAGGCTGCTTCTGTCTAAGCCAAGAGTGCTGGGATGATGGATAGAACTGTCACGCTTTTAATCAGATTACCTATAAAATTAAATATCTAATCCTAAATTAGTATTTGAAAAGGTATACATTTCACAGCTAAGGGCTTGCTTTACACAGCCTTCCTTAAGTAAGCAAAAGGTGCAAAGCTCATCTGTGATGTAATTTCCAATCGTGAACCCCTGCAGTGACACAACAAAGGGAGAATTGTTTCACTCGAACTGCATACTTACAATAGTGGATGTTGCCAGTGATTAATTATATTTAATTATATTATATTTAAATTTGATTTAAATAGGCCCTAAACAGTCAAGCTGGGGTTAGCGGTAGTTTTCTCTTATTCTTATGCTGTCCTAATGCTCTCTGCTAAATTACTTAGCCCTGTCCAGACTCACTATGGTGTCTATTCATAAATGGTTAATGGCTGTCATAAGGGGAAAACAGGAGTGCATGATCAGATTTCAACCATAGCCGCTTATTTAATGACCATTGCTATTCATAAGGGACAAGTGACATGTGTCGTTAAGCTCCAAGGACATTTGTTCCTAAAGGAATATTTTAAACAAATTGAGATAATGTTTAACAAATACCTCATTAGCATACATTTTACATTGGTTCTGAATGTCAACCTGCTAATTATAAACCTGAACAACAGTAAAATGCTGTCTACAAATTGAGCTTATCTGTAAAAACGCTTTCCAATCACTAAAAAGGTGTTATGGTCTATTTGCAATCTACAAAGCCTACTAATAATCATGTAAAAGTAAGATTATTTATTTTAATTTAATACCACAAGCCAAATTATTCCAGTATTTGTCTTCACTTATTACAGACAGTATAATGGATACATTATTAGCCCACTGTTGAAGAAGCTCCTAAAAACGATTACAACCAAATGGCAAAAAGACTGATGCATGGTTTGCAGTATTATAGTTCACATATAAATAAATCTCATTGGAATGCCTTTGATGAACATAGAAGTTGAAGATTGACGGTTTCAAATATTAAGGGCTCTTTAGGTGTGTGTATCATAATCTTGGGGTGTATGGGGCCTGTCTTGTCTGTCCCTTGACTGTCTTTCTGTATGTTAGTTTATCATTTGCTTATTTCTACTGCTTGTCCAATTGTCACAAAACCTCCTTTAGTTCTTTACTGAGTAGATACTAATCTGGGGCTGTCTGTCTGACTGCCCAACCATCTGTGTGTGTGTTATTACATGTGTATAGTGCACAGTATGTAGGTCATAATGATCTACATTTTCATGTAGCTGATAGCTTTCATTTTGGTAGCCAGACAATGTGTGAGTTTGAATTACAGGCACTAGAAAGTAGCAGCAGGATTTATTTTTCTAAAATTAGGTTTTACGAAAATTAATAATAATAATCACTTTTCATGTGTTAATATGAGGCTGTGGCCTAAAAGTGATGAATACTGTAGATGTCAAAAGCCACTAGATTTGTATTATTTATATGACTTGAATGAAGTGCATAAAATAGCAAGTCAAAGTACAGTACACTGTAATTGTAATTGTAATTTGGTCTAAATAGTTGACACATTGAGTTACTGACTTCTGAATGAATATACTATTGTGCACTCACTTTTAAAAAGGCACAGACACAATAGGAGTCTGCACAAAATCTCCCTCTATCCTGGTTTGTACAGGTTAATATTTACTGAAGTGCATTAGTGAAGTGATATCCTCACTAATTAGGCTGGTCTGGTAACATTAAATCAGTGAGTAGCTAAACAGGTGCTCACTGCATTTTTTTTTTTTTTTAAATTTCAAAATAAACAGAAGGTTGTTTTTTTAAAAAAAAATACTGTTGCTGGAGCTTTATGGATGAAGATGAAGCTTAAGAGTGCATCGATTTCATGTGTACAAAAACAACTGATATTGATTTCATAAGAACAGCAGTATGAAATATGAATCTGTGTCAGTTACAATAGCCACTTACAGGATTGCAAATATTTTTGTATCTGATATGAGTAGGTCTGCTCCTTGATAGAGATAGCGCATTGCCTTAATCTACTGTGAGCCCTTAAGCACTTTATTATATCTGCTCCATGTAGAGCAGGGCTACTTGTTTGAGCGAATATCAGTTACTGAAACTGTTAGCTATCACTATCGCCAAGTATTGTAATAGACTGCCATGATAGTCACTCAGGTGTAGATGATTTATACCACAGCAAGTGCGTAATTTGTTAAGACTATCATAACACTGACACTGCAGTGCATGGCCCCTGCTTTCATTTATACTGTGGAAGATTCATACTGCAGGAAACATGTTCAGTTGGTTTTATCAGTTGCTATTATGTTTTAAGGAGCCTTGGAGGGGATGTGCTGAGGAAGGGTGTCTTGACTGACAGTAAATAAGATCTATGCAAAACATTGAATACTGTAAAAGCAAACGTTACTGAATAAGAACCATGTTTCATTAAAAACAAAAAATACATCACTTTTTTATTTTATGTCTGAAAAGAAGCCAAGAAAACATGGTAAGTATTTTCATCCAATTAATTTACTTTGCTCTTTTAAGAAAAAAAAAAGTATAGATATATTCTATTTACAAATGCACAGTACAGTATTCTAAAACAAAGTGTAACCCTCTGAATAAAGCCGTTGACTTTTTCACGAATAAGCAAAATTTTGAAATAAATGACCTTGGATGTAAAACCTTCTCTCACTCTCAGATGTTGCTGAAAATTATTGGACAAAAAGAAGGGAGGAATGGAAGTGAAGCATGCATTTCTGAGTCTGTTTCAGCATAATCCTATTATATAATAATAAAGCCATTATTAAATTTCTTTGTGTGCTGAGCCTAAAACAAAATGTGTCAAAAGTTCTATCTCCTCACAGCACTTTAATTATCCTTATGATTGTGCTCATGTCATGCTCTTTCAGAAACATCCAACTTATTAGTAGGCATCCAAAAAATGTTTGACCATATTTAATAAAATAATACAATACAATACAATGTAATTTTATATAGCACTCTTCACGTGAAGCACCCCAGAGAGCTTTACAATAAAACCAAAAAAATAAAGAGAAAGCCAATGGCCATGCAATCCATCTCAGAAATAAGCTAATTCAAACAGATATGTTTTGAAAATGGATTTAAAAGTTTCAACTGTGCCAGCATTCCTGATATGATTTGGGATAGAGGCAGGGAGCAGAACTACTAAAGGCCGCCTCCTGAGTTCAGCCAACTTCTGGGAGCTACCAGAAGGTCAGCCTTTGGTGATCTCAGGGTATGACTAGGGGTATAAGGAACTAACGGTTCTGCAAATATGAAGCCATAAAGGGCCTTATAAGTAGTAAGGAGAATTTTAAAATTGATCCTGAACTTAACAGGGAGCCAATGTAGTGGTTTAAGAACTGGAGTAAGCACTGTGGCTGCAGCATTGTGAACCAGTTGGAGCCGACGCAGTTTAGAATTCAGGAAGGCCAGCAAACAATGCATTACAATAATCTAGCCGAGAAATAACAAAAACATGAACCACCATCTCAGCATCTTTATCAGATAGATTTAAAGGAGTGTGAACCAAGAAAACTATTTGAAATCATTTTGCTCCCCTTGTATAAGTTCCCTTATTGTTTTGATATTTTTAGTTTTAGTTTTTTTTACAGACCAATGTTTTCACAAGATCTTTAAACCTGCAGTACTACAGGATCATGTTCTGTGTTATAGGCAATAGAAACCCATTTGAGCCTTATACTTGCATTTTATTCTGAACATAGGAAACATTGTTGTGTTAGGTGGTGTCTTACACAATTTTGTTATCAATTGTTTAGCATTGTGTCTGATTTAAAGTGACAATAAAGGCTAGAAAACATATCTACAACAAGGGACTTGTGAGAGTATTGTTATGCTCATAATTTTTTAAGTCTTGATTTATTACTTTATGCGATCCAGAACAATGTATCTATATTTTCATTATATTTATTCACCTTTATTTACCCTGTCTATTAAAAAAAGTTTTGAGTATTCATATTGTGGCTCCAATATTAATGATAGATGTCATTGTGGGTGGAAATACAGTCACATGGTTCACTGGTGGATTGCCACACTAGTTTTATCAGCAACATCTGACATTGAATGTGGTTTGCTGCATGATTGCACTGTCATGTTTGACACAAATGATGGATTGCTTTACTGAGCTAGCCTCCAAAACTTGCATATCACACATTCAGCTAAATTGTATGTTATTCCAGCAATTCAATAGAATTTCTGCTCATAATTACAATTCAGCAGGTTCGATCTCGGTTTTAAAGTGGTCTAGATATCGATTACTTTCTAATGCACTGCCCCTTGGGCAGCTATAATACGTTAGTTATAATTTGTAATCACTGTCTGATGTGCGTCCAGTATTCTAAATGGACTCTTAAAAGATTTTCATGCATCTCACCACTCATTCTTTGCTGACAGACAATCTTACTGTAAACAATCATTTTACCACAGCAAATCTGTTCAAGTTGTTATTTCAAAAAACATATTCTAATGGCTGCTGTTTATATAACCAGGAGAAAAAAACATCTTTAAACTTATTTTTTCTAATTGCTGAATATCGTACAAATGAAAAATATTTGTTTTTAGCATTGTGTTTATTTAAAACAGTTGTATCTCTTGTGTACATAATCTACTGCTTACTGATATTCTACGCTCATAGGAGGTCCCACCAGAGAACTGGACAGTTCTCAAAGTTGATGGCCCTGGACCTCTCAAAAACAATGCAGAACTATAATTTGTGTGTTTCATGCACTGGCCTATCTGGTTGCACAATACTTCTGAAAGACATGCCAACCATGTTTTCAGGATGTTAATGAAAAGAGAAATTACAGGTACGTTATTTAAACATTTGTAGCAACACGTGGGGCTGTATAACGCTATATTTTGTGGAGCCCCGCTACTTACTCTTTAAGCAGTCCAAAGCAATACATCATCATTTTACACTGTATCAGCTTAAATACGATGTTTCTGTTATGCAAATGTTAGATATGATGTTCATAAATAAGACTTTTGAGTTGTATCTGATAGTTTGTGTTTCATTTTCATATCAAAGCTGTTTAAAATGTACCCGTCCAAATGACTACTGCTGGCGGGTCTAGGTAGTAGCATAAACCCGGCGGTTCTAGTGTTAAGAAGTGGAAGGAGTATGGCACCACCAAGACCCTGCCTAGATCAGGCCGTCCCTCCAAACTGGATGACCGATCAAAAAGGAGACTGATCAGAGAGGCTACCAAGAGGCCAATGGAAACTTTGCAAGAGCTACAGGCTTTTATGGCCAAGACTGGTCAAAGTGTGCATGTGACAACAATATCCCAAGCGCTCCACAAATCTGGCCTGTATGGTAGGGTGGCAAGAAGGAAGCCATTACTCAAGAAAGCCCACCTTGAATCCCATTTGAAGTATGCAAAAAAACACTCAGGAGATTCTGTAGCCATGTGGCAAAAAGTTTTGTGGTCTGACGAAACTAAAATGGAACCCTTTGGCCTAAATGCAAATCGATATGTTTGGCGCAAACCCAGCACAGCGCATCACACAAAGAACACCATCCCTACTGTGAAGCATGGTGGTGGCAGCATCATGTTATGGGGATGTTTCTCATCGGCAGGGACTGGGGCATTTGTCAGGATAGAAGGGAAAATGAATGGAGCAAAGTACAGAGAAGTCCTTGAGGAAAACCTGCTGCCCTCTGCAAGAAAGCTGAAACTGGGACGGAAGTTCACCTTTCAGCATGACAACGACCCAAAAGCACACAGCCAAAGCTACACTGGAGTGGCTAAGGAACAAAAAGGTAAATGTCCTTGAGTGGCCCAGTCAGAGCCCCGACCTAAATCTAATCGAAAATTTGTGGCATGACTTGAAGATTGCTGTCCATCAGCGCTCCCCAAGGAACTTGACAGAGCTTGAACAGTTTTGTAAAGAAGAATGGTGAAATATTACCAAATCTAGGTATGCAAAGTTATTATTATTATTATTATTATTAATTTCTTAGCAGACGCCCTTATCCAGGGCGAATTACAATTGGTACAAGATATCACATTATTTTTACATACAATTACCTATTTATACAGTTGGGTATTTTATTGGAGAAGCCTTGGTAAAGTACCTTGCTCAAGGCTACATCAGCAGTATCCCCCACCTGGGACTGAACCCACGACCCTCCGGTCAAGAGTCCAGAGCCCTAACCACTACTCCACTATGGAGCGCAATTTGTGCCAAAACTATCGGGCCGTTAGTTTGTCAATTTGTTTGTCAATTTGTCAATTTGTTTGTCAATTCGTGAATTTGTCAATTTGTTTGTGAATTTGTTTGTCAATTTGTGAATTGGTCAATTTGTCCAGCAATTAGTCCATAAATGTGTCAATTCATACAGTAATTCATAAACGTATTTGTTAATTAATCTAATAATTCATTAATTAATTTCTAAATTCATTAATACGAAAGGCTGTACGGACCTGCAAATTTCCAATCAACCAGACAAACTTCCCAACGACCAGACAAACTCCCAACTGTCAATCTTGCACTGTGCGAAAAAAATGCAACCTTTCTAGCCAATGAGAGCACACACTAATATTTTAATCAACAAAAATCCAGCCTCACTCAAAACTGCTTCAGCCAATAATATTTAGAAGGGCGTTTTAAAAGATATTCTATTTAACAAGATACTCGCCTCCGTTGATTTTCAATGGAGACTTCCGTCTCACTGCACGCAAAGCATGGTGGTATATAGAGAGTTAGGCAAAACAATTCTATGGAGAGTCAATGCAAACGTATGAAATGTTGCTGGTTTTCGCCATGTTAAAAAAAAATGCCGGTATTTTTTTTACTGTACTATATTGCTGTGTCTTGATAATATTTTATGTTGTTATGTATTTCTAAAGTAACCAGTGTTACCGGACTGTTAAATGATTTAATAAATACGCTTATTTAGAGCGATGTTTCTGCGCATGCGCCAACGAACGGGACTGTGCTCAGAAAATAGCATTTTTCATAACAACTACGTATTGTCATAATTTGCTAATGTTGCCGTTTTCTTCAAAAGGCCTTGGGCAAATGTGAAATCTACTTCAAAAGTTTTATGCATTTTTTTAACACGCCTGCATTGACTCTCCATAGAATTTTTTTGGCCTAACTCTTTATATACCACAATGCTTTGCGCGCAGTGAGACGGAAGTCTCCATTGAAAATCAGTGGAGGCGAGTATCTTGTTAAATAGAATATTATTATTATTATTATTATTATTTATTTCTTAGCAGACGCCCTTATCCAGGGCGACTTACAATCGTAGGCAAAAACATTTCAAGCGTTACAATACAAGTATTGTGCAGCAGACTGCAGCAGTTTTGATAGAGACTAGATTTTCATTGATTAAAATATTAGTGTGAGCTCCCATTGGCTAGAAAGGTTGCATTTTTTTCAGACAGTGCGAGATTGACAGTTGGAAGTTTGTCTGGTCATTGGGAAGTTTGTCTGGTTGATTGGAAATTTGCAGGTCCATACAGCATCTCGTATTAATGAATTTACAAATTAATTAATGAATTATTAGATGAATTAACAAATATGTTTATGAATTACTGTATGAATTGACACATTTATGGACTAATTGCTGGACAAATTGACCAATTCACAAATTCACAAACAAATTGATAAATTCACGAATTGACAAACGAATTGACAAACAGCCCGATAGTTTCGGCACAAATGGCATACTCCACACTGCTGCCCAGACCTATCCCAACAGACTCACAGCTGTAATTGTTGCCAAAGGTGCTTCCACCAAGTAATAACTCAGGGGGGTGGAGACTTATCCAATTATGATCTTTCAGTTTTGTATTTTTAACATATAATTTTTTTCTCATTAAAATGTATTTTCCCCTTAACAGTGTGGAGTATGGTGTATAGAAAAGTGGAAAAAAATCCTCATTTAAATGCATGAAACTCTGAGGCACTGATACAACAAAATATGAAAAAAGTTCAAGGGGGTGTAGACTTTCTATAGGCACTGTATATATATATATATATATATATATATATATATATATATATATATATATATATATGCATTTTCAAATAACAAAACTACTTGTTTATTATTCATACTCAGAGAATTGGCCATAGTCGTTATGAATGTGTGTTTGTTTGCGTTGCTCTGCACAGGCTTAACGTGTATGTATGTATGTGTGTATATATATATATATATCCCTTTTTAAAGAGGGGTATGAACAAAAAAGAAGAATGCAAAAGATTAGCAGTCTAGAAGCAACTGCCATAACAAACATGGTACATTAAGATCTCAGTGGAGAAATACCTTTCCCATTATCAGTATAGTATGTGTTTTGAATTAATACACATTGTAACTATGAGAGACTTTTTAGAAACAGGAATGTCTGAAAGAAGCTTTGTGCATCTGATGTTCTTATCTATCAATTCTACTTTGCAATTGGTCAATGAAGGTGTGCTTTTTCTAGACAGGGTGATACAATCACTGTTCCACTTTCCATTGAGAGTTAGCAGACATGCACTGAAGGCCATGCTCCACTCAAATGCACAATTAACACAATTTAAGGGAAATGGAATCCTGTCATTTTAAGCAAAGGATCAATGCTAAGTCACAGAAAAGGGATTTAACCTCCAGAAACCCGGACTGTCTAATGTAAAATTAGTCATGAGAATGTTTATTGCAGATAAATGTACGTTTTGTGTGTACATGAAAAAAGTTCAGATAAGCAAATGTTCAAGTGATATTGTTTCTCTTTTGCTTCAGCTTTGACACAATTACATTCAGATTTGTTAGGATTCAGGCTTAAAATGGCTTCTTGGTTCTTATAAAACACAATTAAAGCGTCTAGAGTAGGCAGTGGATCTGGGTTTTTTTAAATATTTTTTTTTATATATCCACATTAAATATACAATAAATATTAATTTAAAAAGCATGTACAGGTATTATTGTACCTTGCACACCAAGTCCATAATAACCGCACAAGAATAATGTGTTGATAATGAAATCAAAATCATTTCGATTCTATTCAGTGTTACATACCTTAAAACTGACAGCAATAGAATGGATTTGGTAATGGCCTTTTAAAACATATTTGTATATGTATTTGGTACAGCTTAAATAAATAGGCCACATACCGCAGTATATTGCATTATCTTGCATTTAGAAATGAAAGAAAATAGTTTGCTGTGCATATGTTATTTGAGGTTTCATGGTTTGGTTAATGCTATTTACCATTGTGTTATTTAGCTTATTTAAAATAGTGTTTTTTCTGCACTCAGTGTATTTTGTCGTTTTCATTAGCATGTGCAGTTTTTATAAGGGTCTATAAATGAATGCCTAAATTTTGAAAATAAATTATTCAATGATGTGTGAAATGTAATCTGATTTGTCTGTAGCCATCACAACTGTGGACTATACATCTTGATATTTACCATTAACAGTATTATAAAATGTTATGTACTCAGTAAAGATGGTTATCTAATGAAGTCCATTAAAACCTTGTTTTTTACGATGTATGTAGCTATGACTCTCACATATAGCTGAAAGAGGCTAAATAACATCACTGCTAAATTGTCTGTCATGGCTATCAAAAAGCTTAAATGTGGAAATGCCTTCTGGTTCCCATTAATCTCTTTTTGAAGTTAAGGTTAGAGATGCTGTGATATCAAAGCTGATCTCACTGTATACCAAATACTGAGAAGAGCATTAGGGCACACATGCACCTTTCAGATTAGATCTCTTTATATCAGACCAAAGTATGGTCCTCGGCATTATGTATGTATTGTAGATGGCTAGTATTCTACAGGCAATTCAGCAACCAAAATTTAAAATAAATGAATACAAAAGGAAAAAGTGAGTAAATGTAAAGAATTTTTAAAAAAGGAACTTTTTTTATTAGAAAAAAAGAAGCTAGATAGTAAGTACTGATCATTACTAAATCTATAATTAAAACTCAACATCCTAATAAGTTTCATGTCTAACACCAAAAGTGTGTTACCTATTCTTTATATGTAACAGAGGCTTAGCCTAATTATACATCATGTATATTTTCATATTAAAAAGTAAAATAACTATATGAACTGTCTGCACATTGAGCAACTGACATTGAATGTCTGTCTTTGTCTGTGACTATGGCTTGTATGGGTTGGTATACACATAATGTCATTCAATTGTGGCCTACCAGATAAAAAAAAAAAAAAATAGACTGGTCACTTACCCCTGTATTGCGATTGGTTCATTCGCATCCCTCCACCTCACGCATCACCACCCTTGTAGCTACACCTTGGTACTATCTGTTATGGGGGACTACTGCAGGCCAGACGGCTGCAAACTGTCTCCATATGTCGTTTTCTTATATGCGTAATTGAGGTTGTATCTTTGTAAATGCAGCTTTATTTGATGTTTAATTCTCTCCTCAAATTGAGGGTGGGACATTTAGGCTGCGTCTTAAATTTGAGGGCATCTTAAATTTGAAGGAATACGGTAATAAAAAAAAAAGCTTATTGATTTAATAAATAATAAATAAATAAATAATTTATTTTAGACACCTGCTTACCTATAATCAAGTTAGAAATTATCACATGGCAGTGTGGAGTAGTGGTTAGGGTTCTGCACTCTTGACCGGAGGGTCGTGGGTTCAATCCCAAGTGGGAGACACTGCTGCTGTACGCTTGAGCAAGGTACTTTACCTAGATTGCTCCAGTAAAAACCCAACTGTATAAATGGGTAATTGTATGTAAAAATATTGTGATATCTTGTAACAATTGTAAGTCGCCCTGGATAAGGGCGTCTGCTAAGAAATAAATAATAATAATTCGTCATTTATTTCAGCCTAAATATCTTCTTAATTGTGACTTCCATTTAAGGCCTTATTTTTTCCTGTTCTTGGTCTTTGAACTTGGGATTGATTTAGTTTCAGGGTCAACTTAAATTTAAATAATAAAGTAATCGAAAAATTTGCCACGATAAGACATTGCAAAGCAAACTTTTTGTACCGCTTCCAACTAGAAACAGATCCATTGGACAGTGCTTCTACCACTGAGGTTGGCACCCTGGACCACACCTGCATCTGAGGTGTGAACACCCAAAAATATTGGCCACCAGCCACCACTGTTCTGCGGTGATGGGAAAAACATCATATGTGGACCTGATTAGGAAGCTGATCCTCCTCTGTTCCATTGTCCACAGGTCTCGCCAATCTTGCGCTGTTACCATCTCATCCATTCTTCCTACTTAGCCTGGAATACCGTTGTGGCAGAGCAGGGCTCTGCCCTTAGAAATACTGGCAGGGAAGGAGTTAAATTCTCCTCCCTGCCCAGATTGATTGCGTCAGGTGGGAGCAATCAACTAATTAATTATTCAATTAAGGACTCAGCCACCTGGCATAAAAGGAGGCCTCAGTCTCCCAGTTAGAGAGAGAGTTCTAGAAAGAGAGTGTTTGTCTGTGTGTGCTGTTTTTCTGTTTTGTTCGTTTTTGAAACCAGTGAAGGCAACGCCCAGCCTGGAAGCTTTATTTGTAAGTTTTGTTTTGTGTGTATTTTCTGTTTAAAACCTTTTTGTTTGGCCCTTGTGCCAGTTTATTTTGTATTTTTGTTTATTAAAAAGCTTTATTTTGAACTTTAAACTGTCTCTGAGTCTCAACCTCTGTCATCCTTGTCACAACCGTCTTGACACACCTCATCCTCTCATGCTTTTACGCTTCATTAACTACCAACTTAATCCTTTCAGCTGGAGCTGCTTTGTGCCTCTCGGAGGAGCTGAACTGAGACCAGGGCCTCTTCTCTGTTGTACTTTCCACATGATATCAGTGATACGAATGACAGCCTTTGCATCTCCCACCGTGTCCTTTGCTGCCCACGTTCTCCCAGTTCCCTCTACGGTGCTACCTCCCTCACACACTCGTCACATTATTCCATCAGTGTCATTTTCAACCAAACCTTAGCGCACTTGAATTCCTCAGTTAGAGCTGAGACTGGCAGCTACAGTTTCCCTTTACCGTAGAGTGCTACCCTGCTAAGGCATCATTGAACTACCAGCCATTTCTTAAGGTTTGAATTAATCAAGGCTTCCACTCTATGTATTGTTGACAGGGAAACCTCATACACAGTAAGTGGCCATAGCAACCTTGGAAGAAGACCAAAGTGAAAGTACCAGACTTTAAGCTTGCCTGGTAGTGCTCTACTGTCAATCCTCTTCAGGCCTTGCACTGCCTGCTGTTTCTCCTCTCTCACTTGGACTGTCCGTTAAATCCCCATCGTACCACCTCCCAAGACTCCTTCAGATATTAACATGTGAATGTAATTTAAATCTATAAAATAAAAATACTCCTTAAAAAAAAAATATATATATATATATATATATATATATATATATATATAATTAGACTTTAACAAACCTACCTGGGCGATTAAGGGTTAAATACATTTCCCTCTTTAGCAATATCTGAAAATTAAGCTTTACAGAAAATAACTTTTATGCAGGTTAACTTTGTTGTTTAAAAGCATATTAGCATGACTACGTACGAAAAATCCCAATGTAATGCAGAATATTGATGCTAAGATTGTTTACAACACAGTTCTCAGCAATATAATTATTTCTGGACCTTCGAGTTGTACTTGTTATATTAATAAAGTATTGACATTTATGATCTCAGTTCCCAGGGCTACACATTTGTCATTTTTCCATCTAATGGATAAAGCTACGTAGAAGGGAAATGAAAATAAACAGCATCCATCTTTCATTATTATCTGTGATATAAAATTAAAATAGTATATCCGTCATATGAAAGGGAACATATTAACTTTGAAAAGTAATGTGTGTTTTCATGGGCTTCACAGGAAACACTACAAATATTATTTTAGTAAAGTCATTTATTTTGTGTCTCTGCCTTCTTTTTTTTTTACCACATCACAGCTGTAATGTCACACATGGGCAATACCGGTTTTATTTTAATTGTTTAGCACACCAAAAAGCATCATTAAATACACAATGCCATGTCCTGGGATTATTTTATAAACCTTATAGTCATTGATGTACTGTTCATCAGTAAGCTTGAAAAACCAAGGAAACATGACTCTTAAATCATAAAAACAATGCACAACCAGGCAGCATACTCTGTAACTCAAACAGGTGTCATTATAAGTTCCATCAGCAACTTAGTAACTTAAGCTGCTGTGCTACTTTTATCCCTTATGTTTAAACTGTGTGAGCATATTTATATACTGTACAGTGAAAGTGTGCCCTACCAAATGTGGTAAAGCAACTAAAGGTATATATTCTGGCAAGTTTCTACAAAATAATTTAAATTGTTAAAAATGTGCTGTCAGTTTATGTGACTGGATAACACTTTACTGAACAGAACAGATATTTTCCCTCAAGAGTTAATTCATAGTTGTGAATTCAAATAATTTACTGACATGAAATGAATGAAGTAGAAATAGGGGTGTATCTATCTCTGTCTTATTTTAGAGAGGTGGAAATCATTCCATGGAGAAAACAGGATGAAATATCCTGATAGGACACAAGAATGCCATCTGGAGGTGACTAGTGAATACAAATATATTAATTTCATTAAATATACCACAAAAGCAGAGAGAATATAAATTATAATAATGTGATTAACTTGTTAATTTAAAAACATTATTCTGCAATATGAACTTCTATTAACCAATATTTAATCTAATTGTTATTACTTGAGCAAAAAATGTGCAATGAATACTTTAATAATGAGCCTTTCAGGATTTTTAGTATTAACTCCAGTATTTATTTAATATTTTTTTTATTTAAATACATAAATAAATAAATAAATAAATAAATAAATAAATAATAATCATAGAAACTAGAAAGGCTGTAAGTAATATAACACCGTGTAACAATTTTTTTTTTTTTTGGTTCCTGGGTAGTAAGTGTTATTTCCTAATTGCTTTCCTAATTGCCTCAAAAGTATAGAAAATGGCTATTATTCCCCACAAACTTTGCTTTTATGACCAGGACAGTGACATTTTGAAATTTACCTATTTTCCAGAACATTCCAGATAGATTCAGTGCTGAGTAAACTTGGAGTAATTTCTAGAACTTTCTAGAACTTTCCAGTAATATAAATAGTAGTATAAATACAGGGGCCTTAAGCCCACCAGTTGAATTTAGTTCCAGCTGCCTAAGTGGATACATATCTGCATTTTTCTGAGATGGCATCAAGAGGCTGCAAGCATCCGGCAGACGCATTTTGAGACTTCCTGATGGGTCTCCAAGGCGGTTTTACCAAGTTTCCCTGCTATCTTTGCCTTTGGGACAGCAGGGACACCAAGGCACACTACCACGGACGGGACTGGCCACAGCGGACCGAGTTCTCTATGGGGAGGAACAACGTCAAGTGGGAGCCACTGGTGGACCCCCGGAAGGTGCTGATGCCACCACTGCACATCAAATTGGGCCTTATGAAACAATTTGTCAGAGCTCTAGGTAAGGAGTCGGCAGCCTTCAAGTACCTTCAGGACTTCTTCCCTAAGCTGTCTGAGGCAAAGGTCAAAGCCGGTGTCTTCGTCGGACCACAGATAAAGAAGATCCTGGAGTGCAATGAATTCCCCAAGAAGCTCACTAGTAAGGAGAAAGCAGCTTGGAACAGCTTTGTCGCAGTGGTTCGGGGCTTCCTGGGCAATCACAAGGCCGAAAACTATGTGGAGCTGGTTGAGACTCTGGTGAAGAACTACGGCACAATGGGCTGTAGAATGTCCCTCAAAGTCCATATCCTTGATGCTCATCTTGATAAATTCAAGGAGAACATGGGAGCGTACTCGGAGGAGCAAGGCGAGCGCTTCCACCAGGATATACTGGACTTTGAACGCCGCTACCAAGGACAGTATAACGAGAACATGATGGGAGACTATATTTGGGGGCTGATTCGTGAAAGTGATTTACAGTATAATCGTAAATCTCGAAAAACTACTCACTTCTAAATCTTTTGTAGTTATTTTTGTATTACTTTAGTATAAATACATGTTAATTTGGATTCATATGTTGTTTTTTTCTGACTTTATGTGAACGAAAAGACACAAATTCGCCCGTTTTCTCATTGGAAATAGGTAAATTTCAAAATATCACTGTCCTGGTGTGGCAAAGTGGTGAATACGTGCAGGCCCGGTGTGACAGGAGTGAAAGGAGTCCCTCTTGTAATTCACCCTCCCGACTACTGGCAGCGCTGTGCACAGAGGGCCGAGACAGAGGAGAAAGGCTGAGTAATGGTTGGGGCAGAAGCCGCAGTGGGGGTGGCCATCTTAACTTGGGGCAGGACCTCATGGTTGAGCCCCATTATTGCAATCAGCTGTGCTGCGTTTGATGATTGTTGGGGTGGGGCTCGGCACTATTTAGGCTGTGGGGTTCTGCCATTTGTTTGGTGACTGTGCTGGATTAACACCTGCAAGAGACGTGCTGGTTTGTTTGTTTTTCCTTTATTTCTTTTCAACCACTGAAGTCCTATGTTTGCAGATCCTTGAAGAGCTGTGCGTTTGTTTTCCCTTGCTTTCCCTACCCCTTTGGATACCTGGGCGGATTTGCAGCACAGCTCCTTCTGTGCCTTTGTGTTTGTGAAGCCTCAGGAGGGAGCTGGGGCAGCAGCTGGAGGACACAGGTTGCCACCGCGTGGATGAACCAAGTGAATGTTTTGTTTTAACTTTTGCGTCTCTGTGTAGTGCGGGACTGTTCTATTTACTGTTTTTATTTCAACCCTTGATTACTATTGCTAGTATTCAAGGGGGTTTTTTATTTTTGTTTGTGCAATACGGAATATTAATAAAACCCTGCCCAGCCCTGCCTTGCTGGTGCGCAGGTTGTACCTCACTGGCTGCCTGTCTCCGTCGCTTCCTTCCATAACCCACCACACCCGGAAGAAACAGACAGACAGAGACAGCGAGGTTGGTGAAGCTGAGCACTTGGTTGTGCTCAGCATTTAATAAACAAAACAAGAGAACACAAAAACAGGACACGGCACTCTACGCCAAAATAAAATAGACAAACAAAATGTACTAAACACTAAACAGACAAACGAACAAACACGGTGAGTGAAAACAACTATCAATTTACTTTATTTTATTTTACTTTCTCCTTCTCCTTCTCCTTCTCTCTCTCCTGTTCTCCACTCACCGAACACCCAACCCCGAGTGAGTGCTACGTGTCTCTATATATACTGTTGTGCTGGGATTCAATTACTAATTAATTATTCACTTGAATCCCAGCACGTGAATTCATTACGTGCAACCCCGTGCTCACATATTATTACATACTTTAAATGCACGTGCCTAAATATAATTATACAATTTAAATCCTCGTGCTGCACACACCCATTTATATCCCGTGTACCAACTACAATACACCAACATTTACACACAACATGCAACATACAACACAGAAATGCACACAAGGGCAGGGCACATTGCCACACCTGGTCACAAAAGCAAAGTTTGTGGGGAATAATAGCCATTTTCTATACTTTTGAGGCATAAGCAATTAGGAAATAACACTTACTACCCAGGAACAAAAATTGTGTTACATAGTGTAATTCAAGGTCTTTTAAGCACTCTCAAGTTTGTGTCTCATTCTACTTAAAACAAAATTAGTATATTTATGAATTTATAATTGCAATAAATGCTTTGAAAAAACAATAAGGTTTCTGAAATGGGGCATACCGCTGAGGTGTTATGTTAAGGAAAAGTATTTAAGTGGGAAATACAGCGGAGTATTGCCAGCATAGATAAGAAGAGACCTGACAATGCGTATAGATAAGATAACTGTAAGGTAACATACTTTATAAACAATACATCAAAAGCAAGGATCAAGCCTGAAGGTGTTCGAAGTCCACCTAACCATCAGAAGAGGAAGAATGATCACCAATGCCAACAAGTTGCTGAAGGAAATGAAGGCACAAATAAAACCAGTCCAGACAAGGCTAGACAGAGGTGCTATTGTGTATGGTCAGTGGAGTATCATTTTGAAAGTGTCACCAGTATTATATACCTCCTAAAACTATGAAAATTGATTATGTTCAATAATATTCAATATCTTGGATTTATATGTGGGATTAGGTTTTAAATATGTGGGGGCTGGTCTGTGAACTTGAGCATGTTATTTGAATACATGTGTACAGATGCATGGACAGTGACTGAGAATATCAATATGCAGGGGCTGTTTCTTGAACTCGGGATTATGATTTGAATACACGGAGAATCATCTGTAAACGTGAGCATGTTATTTGCTTACATGTGTACAGATTTGCATGCAGTCTTTGGGGTGCTGTGTGGTCTTCTGGGGTTGTCTTTGGAAAGATTAAAATCTCTTCTGCTCATCTCAGGCATGTTCATTGATGTGAAAATGCAGGGCAGAGCAATCAAGGGTATTGATATTACAGTGCTGTTGGAAAACCTGTGTTTTACAAGCAGTGTAGGGATGGGCATATTGCTATTTCAATCTAGTTTATGCAACCAACTGTTAAGTGTATTGCTGTTTTTTTTTTCTTTTTTAACCTGGATGCTAATATACCCTGGATTGGTTCAAGAGATCTCCTTAATTGGTTTCACTAGAATCCCCTATACAATTATAGCCAAAACTTTTGCATCACTTAGAATTATAAGATTGAGACAATTACAAATAATAATAATAAAACAAATACTATATGAACATAATTTAGATATTTTATTTAACACAATGTACTCAAAGAAACTACAAAATATTGCAAGTGTCTACCGGAAGCCATACTAGTAGAACAGTATTTCATGTTAGATTTTGAATGTCACATTTTACATTTGTCAGTTTTTCATTAAGTATATGGAAAACTACATAGCGGTGTGTAATTCAATGTGTTAACATAACATTATTCAGCAGGTTTCATTCGACTTTATGAAGCTAAATTAGTTAATTCTATAGGGTGATGCAAAATGTTTGGCCATATCTGTAGTTATCCTTTAGGAAACCCTTAATACATGTGGAAATAATTATTCGTTTTATTAATGTACATTTTCATAAATTCTGGTATCCCATTGTCGATGCCCACAGTGTTTTAAACTAAGCATCTTCTTTCTACATTTAAAATCATCCATCCACACTGATCAATGAATACTCTCCAGTTGATGAGTGAGTTATGCAATATGAATACATATTTGTCTTGTCTGCAAATTAAGCCTGGCTCTTTTGGAATACCAGACATTGAGTTAGTCCCTGAACCTGGAGACCAGGGTTTGATCATGAAAAGGCAGGCTAAAATCCCCAAATAAACCCGATATGAACTCAAACATATATATTTTTAAATAAAGTGTGTTTTTGGAAAGTATATCCTTAGTAAATCCCCTTTTCAAAGTGGACGTATGAAGGAAATTTGCTCTCCTCTGAAACTGTAAGAGGAGGACATGTAGCTGACAGACTGCTTTGCTGAGGATCTGTTTAACACTGCAACATTTAAACATTTTATTAAGTGTGTGCTGGTTGTATATAATTTGTGACACTTGTATCAATAAATTAGACTTTAGCCATGACCCACAGAAGCGAGTGATTGATCTTCATATAAGAAAATGACACCTGCAGCTTGCCAAAGAATCCCAGAAAAGCTACTGGTTATATATTTTGTTCAACATAAATACAATGTAGCTAATTCTTGTATTAAGACAGACTTCACTGTATATTTAATTTCATAATAGTTGAGCCTCAAGTGATTCACCTGACAATAGAAAAAAGGAATATATTCTGTGACAAGACGCTTTCCCTAATGGTGCTTTAGCTGGGGATTGGTTTTATTTTTGAGTGCTGTTAGACAGGTAATGTGTAAAAACTTTTCAATAGATGCAGAACTGGGAGCTTTAAGTGGATGTTCCTAAAAACATATCAACTTTCAGTCCCACACTGCACAGCCTGTATCTCAAGTGAAATTGAAACCTCATGCTGGTTTATATATAGATTCTCATTTATCATACTATCTGTTATAATTTCTGAATTCCTTCCTGCTTTGTTTCTGCCTTGGTTTAGTACAGTTCAGTTATTTTAGAACATATAATAAAAAGTCAAACCCTCTCGAAGATCAGGGACCTTGTGCATTTTCTCAATAGGCGATTCAAATTGATTTGTGTCCCATGGTTCATTATACTGGAACATTAGTCCTTTAAGGACCATGGTTGTGTATACACGATCACGGGCCTCGAAATTGGTAACAAGGGCAAGGCTAAAATGGCCTTTAGTTCAATAAATTTGTACAGGGCACCAAGGCCACTAAACTTAAGTCAAGGCCAAAGTATAGGATGTTGTATAAATTTTGCTGAAGATTCATATTGACTACAGAAAGAAACAAAACCGTTTAACTTAATAGCTATTTATTTATTCAGAAAATGCTTTTTTTTTGTAAACCAGCAGCCTAGACAGGGCTCCAGACTAACTTTTTGTTTTACGAGCCAATGGCTCTTAAGCCAAAAAAGAACTGGTCGCCAAATTTAATTGTTAGGTTCCACTAAGAGCAAGTTGGTTGCTACCATATTCAACTGCTTAAAATATAACAACTTGTTAAGACACTAAAGTGGTGCTAAAACAGTAATCTATGCAGCTGATGACTGCAATGAACTCTGTATTTTATATTTGAGACGTTTTGCAAGTGTGTAGGGAATTGCTGACCGCACCATTAATTGTGTCCAGTTGTACTATGGGAAATAGCATGCTGCAGGCAGGCTTGATATGGTAACCTTTTCACTTTGGTTTTTATATTATTGACCTTTTGCTGAGTTTCAGCCCTTCATTATAATTATTTTCTTTAAGTTTTCATTTCATTTTTTAATGGCACATGTCCAACACACAAACCTTAAGTGTATTTGTATTTGTTTTTCATTGTTCTTGTTTTAAATTTCTTGAATGCAACCTTTAATTTTAAGCTACATTTTAGTCAACAGTATTCACACACCTTTGGTCACCATCACAACTTCCGCATGAAACTGCCGTTATCATATTTTGAATTAGCATTTCTGGAGTTTTGGAAAAAAATTGCTGAAATAAATAATTCTGTTCTATTTCTTGTTTCTTTTTTTCCTCATCCACAAAAGCAAAACTTTTGCTACAAAAGATTTTTTCCTAAAATTCGGTTTAGGAAACAGTATATGTGTATGTAACATTTATAAATGTCAAGAAATTAGTGGATATAGCAGATAATGTTTAAATGTTTAAACCCATTTAAATTACGTACATACAAATACAAATATAACTAATTTTTGTTATCAATATTTAAATAACTATTCTGAACAATTTTGATCAAATCAATCAAAGTTATTTTGTTTTGAGGAGTCACACACTCAATGTCAAGTGGACATGGCTTGTTTCATACAGAATGTTCAGAAGAGAATCACCTAGCTAAATTGGGAGCAGGTTTTGTACTTCTAGTTTGGCTTCTGAGGTGCTGTTTTTACAGTAATTCATGTAACAGTTCTTAAGAACTAAACCTAAAGTTGTTTGCCATAACATTACTGCTACTGGCAAATGTTGATGAGAAGAAACAATACAGGAATTGTATGCAGGTTTAAAAACATAAATTGGGAAAATGCCTAATTTCTGTTTATATATTGTGGATCATTTTCTAGCAGACACATACATCATAATTCATTATTATTATTTATTTCTTAGCAGACACCCTTATCCAAGGCGACTTACAATTGTTACAAGATATCACATTATTTTTTACATACAATTACCTATTTATACAGTTGGGTTTTTTTTTTTACTGGAGCAATCTAGGTAAAGTACCTTGCTCAAGGGTACAACAGCAGTGTCCCCTACCAGGGATTGAACCCACGACCCTCCGGTCAAGAGTCCAGAGCCCTAACCACTACTCCACACTGCTATGGAGACACACTTAAAAAAGTGTGTCTGCATTGTTGAGTGCTTTGTTGGGTACTAATGTTAAAAACGTATCCATTCTGTAAGGATTCTGTGTCACAAATCATACTCTTCTAAAGTTACTGTTATTAGTTTTAACAAGCCCAGCATTAATATACCATATGCATAATGGGATTTGGAGAGAAGGGTTTATGGGCAGTAGTAAAACAGTTATCCATCTTATGACTTGGAAGGCCTATGCTCAGTAAGTTATATGGTCTCAGCTCATTTACAAGAAGACATACAACTATGATGACATTGACTTAGTAAAGTTAATACAGTATGTGCTGCCCAAAAAGGGGCTGAATATACATAGAACACAAATGAGAACAACCTAATCTCAGTTTAAAAACCCTTTAAGGTCCAAGCTATTTTCACCTGTTTTTTACTGTTAGATTTGTGGCTATAACTCTTTAACTATAAAGGTTACAGGTACATGTCATACATGAAATGAATAACAAAAAACACAGAAACAGAGAGACGCTTTTTAGAAAAAAAAAAACATTTTTTAGCATGGCCAGCTCAAATCAACCGAAACCAAAACACTGATTCATTGAAAATGTGTAAAAGAAAAAAAAAAGAAAAAAAAACGCATTCAAATTATTCGTCCCAAGCACCATGATCATGTGGCACAAATTGGGCTGTTCACTGTGGTTGAATGGCCAGGACTGTGGCAACATAACCCTAAAGAGCTCTGGTCTCGCGCATCTGATCCACAAACACGAAAAACAAATATATATTAATCAAAAAATAGGTCCTTGTGCCTTCAATGTCACTATTTCTCTTGTTTTGTAAAGATTTTGTGTGATTTCCATTACACAAGAGTAGATGTTAAAACTCGCCAAGATAAACACCAACTAAGACGTAGCTTTACAGTAAACTAATGTGATCCATAGGTGTCTCCATCCATTTGCGCTTCCTTCCATATGATGATGTAGATATCCGTCTGTCAGGTGTTGATGGCTGAAGTGTAATGCTGGCTCCAGGGATCAGCTTATTTTGCCTCCCTAACGCATCAGCACACATAACGGCTGCGATGCTGGCTCCTGGGGCTCAACCACAGTGCGGTCTCCCCAGCGCATCAGCATGACAACCGTTTGGATTGAGCTAAGTAGGGTACATCTCTGGGGTCCTTAAGTGGGCACCTTCCATCCTTGGTGTTTCATCGACTAGCCCACGACACCTCAAGAGGGCTCGACGGTGATTATGGCGTCCGGCTCTTTTCTGGCGTCCCAGAATCACCCCCCTCCGTCCCCCACTCAACTCAGCCCAGCTTACTTACCTGTACATCAGCGTTTCTTTCTTTCTATTGTACTTGAGCTCTCCAGCCAGAATCTTTCCGTCTCAACCACAGCCAGTTGCTTCTCCTCTCTGCTGCTTCAGATAAGTTCTTCACTGTGCGACGCAACTCTTGGCCACTGAATCCGACGTCCCTGAGAAACCGGGTTGTAGAGTGTGCCACAAATCCTCGACAACCCACCTCCACTGGGTAAACCCGGACTCTCCATCCTCGCTGTTCCGCTTCAGTGGCTAGTTGAGCATACCACAGTTTCTTCTTCTCATACGCCTCATCTACAGCATCCTCCCATGGCACTGTTAACTCTACCAGGTGAATAAGGCGTGCTGATCCAGTGAAAAGGTGTGTTTACTGCACCGAGTAGGTCTGTCTTCAGGTCTGTCTTCAGCGCAGCAGCAACATTCCAAAACACTCATATTCAAGACTCTCTCCTAATGTGGTCTACCAGAAATACACAAATAGGACCTCATTTTAAAGTTCTGAATCTCCTCTTTCCAATGAAGTATCGGACAAGCAGTGCTGTCTCTCACAGTGCCCGAGTAAAAAGAGTTGAAGAGCCAGGTTGCCATCTAGATATTTAACATTGGGCAGACCCTAAGGTGGTATCGGGTCAAGAAAATAAAGGATGGTACCAATTTGAAGGATCGTACAAATTTTCAATAAATTGTAAGTCGTTTTTAAATTAACCTTTCATAAAGTGACAGGATTTAAGAAAACTTGCTATTTATTTAATTTAAGTACACACTATTGATTTTTTTTTTTATCAAGAAGGTTTTTGGTGAAAAATACATCTCAGTAGACCTGATCCAGCAGCCAGAGAAAAGTGGAGGGTTCCTTAGACACTGACAGCTTTAAGAGTGTTTACCTATCCATCAAACCCAAGACTTCCCAGAACAGACTGCAACTTTACTGTGGTAAAAAAGTTCAGTTTTTTGCCAGGTGTCTCAACACTTTTTTCTAGTTATAGTAATTTAGAAATGGCAAATTATAATTACATATACCTTAAAAATTGTATTGCATTAAATCTACAATAATAAAAAAATAGCTTGACCTTGTAATACACAACTGTTACTATAAACATGACATATTATGCAATAATTTTATAATATAGGACTACACTTTATCTTTGTATTTGTGTGTATTTATGTATCAAATGGCTACATCACCCAAGTGGACAATTCAGAACTAAAGGCTCATATGGCAAGCAGACTGCAAAGCAGGCAAGCAGACTGCAAAGCTTCCCCATTTGACTTGATTCTGACCTGGAGGGACCTTTCTCTATAGCAGAAAGAATGCAATTTGTTCAGTCCAAGAATTATTCAACCCAAAGCTTTGAAAGGCTAAAGGCTATCAATATTGTGCATGATCCGTATCACAGTATTCTCAACTGGATGACAGCACACGAGAGGCTATTCAACTGAACCTATAAAACAAACCCCATTAATTCATAACTAGTTGCCACCTCTCTGGTTTTATTCACCATTTTATCCTTACACCTCAGTTTTAAAATGCTTAAACGTTCACTTTAGGTCACCCCGTTTTCTTTCCTTGTGTTGACATTGTTTCACTTTTTATTTACCATCCTTCCTGTTAATGTACTTTTCTATTCCATAATTGATTTATTTATTTATTTATTTATTGCATTTATATAGCACTTTTTATACAAAAGTATCGCAAAGCACTGTACAGTACATAGCAGAAAAAAAGAACAAACCACAATACATGTCACACATACAACTGCCACAATCAGACGATTTAAATAACAGTATACACAATACAAAAGCAGCAATTTTAAAGTTACATTAACTTCATGATTTTGTTTACTGACAACTTTTATTTCCTTGTCTTTCTCTTCACTGTGCACTCCCAATAGAGCACTTTGAAACCAACTGTACCTTAGCTGTTAACTGCCAACCTTGATAATATAGCAACTAAACCCCCACATACAGTAGGTTACTGTATTAACTGTCAATTACAGCATTGTATTATATATTCTAAGTGTATAACGTGCAAAACATGGTTTACCAAGGAGAACAGTTGAAATGATGTTGGTGGTCCCAACCTAACCCCCCAGTGTAAATACAGTGGCACAAATGGCTGCCTCTGCTTGTAAGTGTAAGCATGCATGGTGCCTTACTATAGCCAGTGGCGTAGCCAGGATTTTGTTTCTGTAAGTAAAGATTAACTCCCAACTGGCAATGAACTTGAAAATCGCCCTATTAAAGAAACAAGATGTTTCACGTCACAATCACATTTAGAACCACTACTATGCAGTTATCAAACATATAAATTAAATAACAGAAAGAATCTTACCTGATGTTTAGATCCCCAAGTCCATCCTCCTGTTTTTTATTGCAAACTTGTCGAGTACTTACTCGGTTTTACAACAGCCGTTTAAAGCATGATTCGCATGAGACTAAAAACCAGGTATCCTCATAGTTGGTCAAAACTAGAGGACGTCTAGTAACCTCCCATATGTTGCTTAGTTTCTATCAACGAAAATCAGTAAATTCAAAATGAAATGCAATGTTGTGGCCAGATAGGACGCTTTTGTGCATGATTTGTAAACAATGAACTGGGTTTAAATAACTCATTTCGTTGTACCTTTTCCAAAAGCTGCAATAACCATCTCGTCCTTTGAGTGATATGTATTTCCATACATATCTTCAAATGCACCGTTAATCATTCATTTAACATGCTGCGGTTATACGCATACTTGAAACCACCGCCGGCAGTCATTGACGGTTACATTTATCAATATTAAAATGAAATACAAACTATACAAGCACGTCATATCAAACATCTGCACAGCCGAAATGCTGTATTTAAATGATTTATTTTCTAACTTACCACACATAAAGCACCACTTGTGCTTGAAGTAATGGAGATTGCTGCCAACAGGAAGCAACCCGTTTGTCCATATCGTTGAGTCGTGTATTAATTGAAGCAATTGCGATGGCGATGGGGTAAATGAGAGACTTCATGTCCTCGAAAATGTTGTTATGAAGCTGAAGGTTGGGATCTGTTCGGGTGCGCTGCTCTGGAGAGGAGGGAACAACCATGACTGGAGAGGAGGGGCTGTGCTGCGGTCTGTCCTGGGACTCTGGGCGAGCGAGTTTGCGGAAGCACGCTTGTGAGAAGGAGGCAACGTGGGTGTAGCAGATAAAGGTACAATTATTGAACAACGCCATACATTCGCTTCCAGCCGGGATGTTGATATTGTTGTCATGCAGTGTTTTTAAGAGTTTGGCGAGTGGCCAATCCTTATAAAATTGCTGCTCTGGAGGCTGAGCCTGCTGGCGGGGGCGTTTTGATCTTCGTAGTGCCGGGGCAGCAGGTCTGCTGCAGAGAACAGGCCGCAGCATATGAAAAAGTGAAATGCAAGAGAAAGAGTTGAGCTGTGACTGGGTTTAAATAGGGAGTTAATAATGATAGACAGGTGAAATTAGGAAAAAGCGAAGCCCTGGCTCACGCCCCCCGAACTTTCACTAAGGTTAACATGAAATGAGTTGGGGAAGTACATCATTGTTGTAGTGCACAAGGGTTCACCAAAAGGCTTTTGATCGCTGTGCATCCTAAATTGGCTTCCCCACCACATTTCCTCATGCTCAGCAATGAGTTTAATAATAATTAGCATGGCAATAACAATCTAAGTCAAAACAACAACCGGAAAGTGCACAACACATATAACATTAATTTTGAACTATGCATGTTAAACATTAATACTAATTTGTTTGCTTTGTCTATTTGTGTGTATTTGTGTATCAGTCTCAAAAGTTAAGTTCTATTATATTCATTATATTCTAATGTAAAATACATATATTTAACATTGATAGATATTGCTTTTTTTAGCTCACCTAATTATCTGTACCCCCAAATTTGTCACAGTGACTGACGCATTACACTGCAAACATTTGTGCCTTAACCTCCTGCAATTTGTTTTAATTGACAGACATTACAAAGTGGACTGTTTTTCTCTTCATACAGTGGCTTCAAGAAACATTTGACAGATTAAAGGAGTAGTTTATACCGTTTGCATTTTATTTCTTACTTGTTGTGTATCATATTATGTTCTGTGTGATTCTTGGATATTGTTTCTGATTTGAGTATGTCACAATAACTAACTGTTCCATGTAGAGTAGAACCCAGATTACCCAAACTCTGATTATCTCCATATTAACTGAACCAACCCTTTCCACCTTGCCGCAAAAACAGCACACACCCGGAAATGCAGTAAATGTTCCTGTGTACTTCCTGTATTGGTTTCGCTTTCCATTGTAATCAGGTTGCGCCTTTTCAGCACTACAATATGGCTTCAACTGTCTCTGCAAACAACCGAAAATGTGTTGTACTACCTTCACAAATGAAGGTAGAGATTTCAGATAAAAGAATAATGGAGTCACTCAAAAAAATTGCAGGTATACGGTCTGGGAACATTTCTGACATTAATGCAATGCTGAGCAGATTATGAAATATAGTATGACTAACACAGCTGATTCTGCAAGTGGGCCGTCATCACGGACGACCATGAAGTTTAATAAAGACACTAATCTTGATGAAGATGTCTATCTGTCAGTGGTTTATACATGTGAGAGAGGAATATATCCTTATATCAGCAACCCTTTACTCTGTGAGAAGACTAAGAATGTAATCTGTCAGATTTTCTTCTAGCCATTATAAATGTGAGTGCTACTATTCTATACTATATTGTTATTGCTAGTTTTAACTTGCATTACTCAAATCTGTTTCTAAAGCTAACATTTTGCATATATTGTAAATGTTTAGGAAAGGGGTGAATGTTTTATAGTTGTCTGGGATGGCTCAGCGTCACAACAATTAACATCTTAAAATAACTGGGGGAAATATCTTAATTTCTTTGGGGTCCACTCCATGTTAAATATCCTGCCGGTGACCTGAAGCTTTAACTCTGCAAATGCAAATGGTATAAACTACCCCTTTAAACTGTAATTGACCTTTCCAAGCTTTCAAAAACTAAGATTTATGATTAATTATAAATAAGTTAGCATTAAAGAAAAAAAAAGCCTTGTTTAAGGATTTTAAACGACAACTATTGGCATGTTACCTGCTGTGAAAATCGGGCAGGTGTACATGAATCAAACAGGTGTTACTTATTTCTGGGGTCTCGTTTTTGATGGGGTGACATTCTTAGACTGCACTTGTTTACGAAAGCTTTTAAAATGATTAAGAAAACAACAATTTAAATATTGAATATACAAAACTATATAACCATCTTGCATACATATGTTCATTGTGCTTGACTTTCAAATAGTCATTTTTTTGTGCAGTAAACACCTAATTGAAGAAAAAAATATTTTAAAAAAAAGTTTTTCCTTTGAGATAGAAAATATGTTAAAATATGCACAAAACTCCCAAATAATAACGTTTTGTTTTTTTCATAAAACTAATAAAACTGTATAATTCCAACAGAAACTCACCTAATTCCTGTATCCATTCAGAGTCCACCCACAATTTATAGAAGAGCTGTTTTGAGTACAGGAGAAAAGGCATTCCATTTCTAGATTTAGAACTTCACAATCACGGAATGACTTTACGTAGGACAATCTCATGAAGTACCTTTAAGTAATGCATTCCGTTATCTTTTCGGTTGTAATTGTTGTTATGTGGGATAATCCCCCTAATCAGAATCCTTAACGTAAACTTATGTTTCCTGTCAATGGGTTTGTGTGAGCAGATATTTTTGATATCCCTGTATTTAAATAATAAAATAAAAAACAGGCCTGAATCATTGGAAGGTTTCGTTCTTTTTTCCATGTTAGATTACAGTAGAATCTTGTTAATTGCGTAGCCCATGTGCCTAACAGTTTTATGCAATTAACCAGGGTATGCAATTATCAGTAACATATACATTTAATTGTATAACATATAATTGCATACAATTGTGAAGTAGGCTACATTTCTTTTGAAAATATATGTTCCTTATTCTGGTTAAATGCATAAAACTGTGAGCACACGGGATATGCAATTGACAGGAATCTACTGCGTGTGCATTTTCATAGGAACTTCTTTTAAAGTTAACAGGAATATGCAATTATCATGTATGCAATTCATTGTAATGCACTGTACTTGTACAATTCTTAAACCTTAAACATCCAGTAATTTTATATTGGCACACCATGGCTGCATTGTAAAAAAAAAAAAAATCTGTAAATGTAGTTTTTTTCTTCATTTTCCAGAATATATATCCACTGACTGGCACAATACTTCTACACGGCTCTTACAACAAAATTAATTTCCTCTGCAACAAGTATTAGGCCCCCACCTGTGCCTCTCACTCAAATTCTATGCAGCACAGACTCTGTGTGGGCCTAATGGTCTTAATACCTGCTGCACATGAAGTGATCTTATACTGGGCAGTCAAAATAAATTGAACCTGTGGAGAAATTCTATAGAAAATCAGGGGTCGCAGCTGCCAACTGACATGATGTCACAGCGCATCCGCCACCTTCGTAAAGGAAGGACTTGCACATTATGAATAAATCTTGGGGAACAAAATGTTTTTCAGACAGAAAAAAACCTTTTAGAAAATCCTCTAAAATTAAAAATGTACCTTGAAAAAAACCTCTGCTCATTTCTTACCTCCAGATTACCCTGAGCAGATCTGGAGGGAAAACCTCTGATCTGGCAACACTGACAGTGACTCGGAGGCTAAACAACAAAACCTGTTTTCTCATGCATATATATGACTTTCGTGAGATTTGATTGGCTTGTAATGCTGACATTTTCAGGTTTCCTTTACCCATGGTGCTTGGCACTGCTGCTTTCAATCATCCCTGACTCAAAGGCTTTCTCATATTATATATATATATATATATATATATATATATATATATATATATATATATATATATATATATATATATAATTCTGCTGAGTCAACAGCAAAATTACAGGCTGTATTACTGTAGTATTTTTTAACATATAGGTAGATGGATTATGTTTACAATTAGGCATGAATTTTGACATTGATGTCAAAAGTGTGAAATCCAATAGATAGTTGCTGCAGTAGTATGTCTGTGTTGTCATTTCAAACCTTTTCACAAAAAAAACATTAAACTTTAAAGCTGCAGTGTTCATTGAGAAATCACGTTATGAAAAAACACATTTGTAGGTGTGTAACAGGGCAAGCAGCCCTGTACATTGATTTATTTTATTTTAGAACAGGGTCCCCCTCGGCACCTGTGTTATTTTGTATTTGTTCATTATGATTTAGTATTGTATTTATATGACGGCAAAACGCTGCGGGTTGGGTTATTGTTTTTGTTATTTATGTATTTAGGACGGTGTAGCCGATTTGTTTGTTTTGTTTAGCGTGGCTGGGTAGCCCCATCCACAGCACTTTAATTAATAAACTTGTGCTGATTGTGGCCGAGTGGTAATAGGATAATTACTAGCCAGTTAAACCCCTCGGCCACGGTATATAAGTTTGCAGCTCTCTGCGCTCGGTGTGGGTGTTAGAGAGGAGACAGCGAGCGAGCAGAGAGACGGAGATTGAAAACGAAACTAAAAGAAAACCTTAAGGATCAGTGAAGGCTATAGCCCAGCCTGATCGCGTTGTTGTGTTCGTGATTATTTTTGTTTACCCTTTTATTTTGCTCTGTGAGCTCTTGTTTGAATATTTTATTTATTTTTGTTAATAAAAACGGTGCACCGCGTCTTTTTGTTTGGAAATCTGCAGTACTTGGTGTCAGTTTATTTACGTTCCTGCTTCTGCCGTGACGTCACCGCCCAGCCACCCTGTCACAAGGTGAAAAACACCTTTTAGTCTACTAAAATAAACGGCTCTACATAAATTCTTAAGTAAGAAATTACAGTGTCCCATGTTAAATCACAACACAAAATAATAAATCAACATTTTAATTTAAAAGCAATTCATATGTCTGTCTCAAGAGCATTTTCTTGTGTACTATGGGTATGTCCTGTAAAATAATCATGACCTCTGAGAATTATCTGGGATAAAAACAAATGGATGGTTAGCATGGGACTAAATTTCACTGATGTCGGAAAAAATTCTGAAACCACCTGTTTATGTCGTGATTTTTAGTCTTGTGTGAATCGGGCTTTAGATTGCACATATTTACTGGTACACCTGGTGGTCCCTGCTGGAACCACTGGTACTGGAGATTAAAATGTTGAAACCCACTGTTTGAAAGGCAGTAGGACAAATGAAAAATGTCTCATTACGCGTCACTTTGAACAGCTCAGGGGGTTAATACAGTGTCACAGGTGGCAAACATTTATCTCTCATGTCTTCGCTTATGTCTTCTATGTATCCAGTTATGTTATTTAACTGTTCCTTTCCCTGTAAAAACATAAATTGAACCTGCCAGAATAATGCCGATGGCTTGAGGACTTGCTTTTTGAGAAAGATAATTAACTGAAAATAAATTTGTGTATTTACAGTATTGCCGAGTCATACCTGTGGTAATCCAGGAGTGATTCCAAAAGGAGTTGTCCATGGATCACGATTCAATATTGGAGACAAGATTCGCTACAGCTGTGAGACAGGCTATGTCTTGGAAGGTCATGCAGTGCTGACATGTATTGTGAGTCCAGGGAGTGGAGCATCTTGGGACTTTCCAGTTCCATTCTGCAGAGGTAAGAATCTAATATATAAAAAAAAACAGAGGGCTAGGTTTCCTAAAGTGTTGCGCCTAGCAAACGAGTCGGAAGTCTTGGGTGAAATGTTCTAAACATGCGCAATGCTATTTGCGACTTTTTAGGGAATGCTTTGCGGCAGCAGTTTTTCTTTGCAGTTCAACCTCAGATTAATATGTAGTTATGGGCGTTCCTGCATAAATTCACAAAAAGGGGGTGGAGATAGTGAAAATCAGGGTTCTCAAATATTATAATGATATGTACGAAAGATGCAGACAATTGCGTCACTTACAATTGCATCAGAACTTTTGAAAGCATGTTTTAAACAGTCGCAATTGTTGCTGGCATTTCCCAGTGTGCCTTTTACCATTACACATGTGCTGTTAACTCCTCCAGCTCTGTATAAGAGCTATTCTATTAATATGCAGGTGGTTTGTAATTGTGTACAATTTAGCACTACATCACTGACTAACTACATTTGGCTTATAGGCTACTCATGATAACACAAATTAGTGGTATAATGCAAAATGTGTTGCTAGTCCCTTGAAATTCGTATTAACAAGAATTGACTGTCCTCCTGTAAGTATCATAAATTGTCAATGCGGCACCATGCACCTAGGCTAAAGTAAAAAGAAAGTGTGCTAGGTGTTTATTGTACTACTGTACTGTATACTGTTTAGGTGTACTGTACAGATTTATATATTTTTTCATAATGTAACATGTTGCCAACCCAAAACACATTAGTGTTATTTCCAGGGCCGGCGCAAGGAATTTGCTACCCTAGGGAAATGAAATTTTGCCACCCTCCCTTTTCACTCTTTTTTAAAATGTATATATATATATATATATAGAGAGAGAGAGAGAGAGAGAGAGAGAGAGAGAGAGAGAAACGCTGCGTTGGAAGTAAAACAAGATTCCAAACTTGCTGCTTTTAATTACTGCACTAAATAAAATAAAATAACAGCGAATCTCTGTTTGGGCCGGGGTTCACACCAAATCAATAAATAAAAAGAACTCCCTCGCTCCGTCTGCTCTTCCTCTCACTTTCCTGTTCTCTCACTCGCTCTTGTTCTCTGTTCTTCCAACTCAGTATGGGCTCTTTCACCACTTCACAGATAGGCACTCTCTTTCAGCCGTTAACTCTGACCCACACAGCCTCACTTCAGTCGAATCTATATGCGTTCTCTTAACTACTATAAAACTGGTATCTAACGTATAGGTTAGTGATCATATAATCGTGCACAACAAATCCTCTGGTACTTTTTTCTAAAAGCAGATCCTTGACTCTAATTTCAGTGCCTGGGCACCGATGAAGCAATCTCTTTTCCTTGTTGTGTCAAGATAATTATAAGCTGTAGGTAAATCAAATATTTTTTTTCTGTGCCTTTAAGCAGTGTTGCCAATTTCTTGCCAAATCTACTGACTTTAAGGGCTGACTAGGCGAGATTTGTTGTCAAAAGCAACTATCTATTTCCAGGCCAATCATCGAAGAATTTCAGAGATATAAAATCGGTAAAACGTTTCAATTATCTTGCATCAGCAACGTCCTTTTATAAGAATCATTGTCAGGTAATTAAATGAAATCCAATAATGCCTTGCCCCATTTGAATATACAAGGAACTTCAATGTGTCCTTTGCTTAGGAACAGGATCAACAACCACAAGCCTGTTCCCAGGGGAGACCAGATTTTGCGTGGTACTCCACCGGCATAATTAATTACAGAAATGAAATAGACAATAAGAAAAGTGAATAAGTAAATAACAATAAATAAATAAATAAATAAATAAATAAATAAATACAAAAAGCGGGTGTTACATACTTTCTTTACATTTCTTACATTTTTAGTATATTCATAGCTGGGGCCCATCTCTGATAGAACTTATCTTTCTGCAATCTTAACATATATATGATTTTCTCCATTACAAACACGTCCCTAAATTTGTTCAGCCACATCTCATATGTTGGAGGATCGGCTTTAAGCCGATTCACAGTGAGAGGTTGTTTTTTTTGCCGCTGCTAGTAAGATCCACAGAAGATACTTCTGATCTTTGCCTTCTACATTGTCTGGTAACACACCTAAAATTGCAACCTGGGGTTCCTGTTGTATGTGTACACCATATATATCAGTGACTATTTTAAAAACTGACTTACAGTAGTCAGTTTAGGGCAAGACCAGAATTTATGAAGATGATTTCCCATTGTCTCACCACATTCTCTCCAGCAGTTGCTTGTGGATGTAGAACCTACCTTAGCAGTTAGTTGTAGGGTTCTAAAGAATCGACTTAAAACTTTCCACTGGAATTCCCGCCACATATTTGAATTAATAACCTTATGTGCTTCCATATAGATGTGCTCCCATATCTCATCATTACTCTTTTGATGCAATTCAAGTTCCCGTTTTCTTTTCATATGGTAAGAATTATTAGGATCCATTAAAACAGGGCTTGATAGATATTTGCAATTTCCTTAGAGCTAGACTCCTTTTTTTGGACCCTAAGAAAATAAAGTTCAATGGGAGTAGGTGCCTGTCCTTTTTCCCCAATTTTTATTTTTAGAACTGTAATCCCTAATTTGCAAATAGCAAAAAAAGTCAGTTTTCGGAAGTTGAAATTCTATTTGTAGCTGTTCAAAAGTTTTCAATTGATTATTTTTTAAAAGGTGTATAAAACATCAAATCTGACCATTTTTTGAACCCAGCGTCTAGTGATAAAGGTAGAACATCTTTAATATGGCCAATTGGTGTTAGTACAGAAATTGAGGAAGATAAGTGGAAGTTTTGTTGAATTTTTTTTCCAAATTGAGTGTAAATTGGGCCCACATACTAATAGAACTATCTGTCCCTATTCCTCCTATAAAAGGTAATGCTGACAAGGGAACCTGTGCACCTGTTAACTTCTCCATATTTAACCATCTAGTGTCCATTCTGTCCATCAGCTAAGCAGTCATGGGTCGCAACTGAGTTGCCCAGTAATAAAATTTAAGATTGGGAAGTGCAAGGCCTCCTGCTTTTTTAGGGAACTGCAGTGTTTTAAATCTTATTCTGGGACGTCTTCCCATTATCAAACAATTAAGCAAATCAAATGTGGAAGCCGGAACCTTGACAGGTAGCATTTGAAACGGATAGTGCAGTCTGGGCAGGACATTCATTCTGATAACTTCCACTCTACCGAACAAAGAAAGGGGTAAAAACGGACCAGAGATCAAAATCTTTTTTAATCTGCTCAGTGAGTTTGGAGTAGTTTGCTTTAAATAATTATTTAAGGAGGATGGTACACACATTCCCAGGTATTCAATGCCATGGTTTGGCCATTTAAATGAAAATGAGGTTTTAACCTGTTGAGGAATCATCTTATTCATTTCCAGAGCTTCTGTCTTATCTATGTTGATTTTATAACCAGAGTAATACCCACATTTTTCAATGCATGTCATTAGATTAGGACTGGATGTCAAAGGTTCAGATAAATACACAAGAACATCATCCGCATACAGAGACAGTTTATGTTCTTCCGCTCCCACCCCTACACCTTTCATGTTCACATCCTCCCTAACTAATTGTGCTAAAGGCTCTAGGCATATTGCAAATAAAAGTGGGGATAGGGGGCATCCCTGTCTTGTTCCCTTCTCCAGCCTAAAAGAGTCAGAAATACTGTTGTTAACTCGCACTGAGGCTTAGGGGGAGGAGCACAAAGTCTCGATCAATTTCACAAAATTAGGACCAAATCCAAACCGAGTTAATACCGGGAATAAAAAAGTCCATGACACCTTATTGAACGCCTTTTCAGCATCTAAAGCGAGAATCACAGCACCCTTATCAATACCCTGGGAATGTGCCAACATTCAGAAGTCTAAGGATATTGTCTCCTGAGTAACGCCCTGTTATAAAGCCCGTCTGATCAGGGTGGATCATTTCCTTCATGATTTTAGTTAGTCTTTCCACAAACATCAACTACAAAACATTTGTAGATCTCATTTATATAGCCGTCAGGGCCAGGGCTTTTATTATTTTTAAGGTTTTTGATTACTTCATTTACTTCCATTGCAGTAATGGGTTCATCTATTTTCTTTCATAGTGCTATCGGTAATTGTGGGATATCTATAGTCTGAAGAAAATCCTTAATTTCTTCCGTATCTGTACAAGTATCAAGTGTTTTTGTACAGCATCTCATAAAACTTGGCAAAGGCTCCAGAAATCGGCTCTGGCTTAGTTAATAGCTGTTATCTTTGCCAGCGGTTTTAAGTTTCTGTACTATGGAGGAAGCTTGTTACTTCTTCAGTTGAAAAGCTAGAAGTCTACTGGCCCTGCAACCATGTTCATAATAACGCTGTTTTGGAAATAGCAAACTTCCTTCTATTTTTTCAATCAGTAGGTTATTGAGTTCTTGAAGATTACTGTTGTTGAATGTTGCTGTTCTAAATTATACATTTTTTGTTCCAGTGCAATACATAGGGAATCTTTTTTTCTTTTCCTAGCAGTTGAAAAAGCGATTATGCGACCTCTCAAAAAAGCTTCTGCACACTCCCAGGGGATTCGGGGGTTATATTAAATTCAAGATATTGCTGTAACTCAGTGCTAATAAAACTTTTAAACTCTGAATCATTCAGCAATGAGGCATTTAGACACCATCGTTTGACTGAAATAGACCTACTCAGCTCCCATATTAAAATCACTGGTGCATGGTCTGACAATGTAATAGACAGAATTTTACAGTCAACAATCCTGTGAATTTCAGATTTAGAAGTAAAAATAATAGTCTATTCGGGAGTAAGATGTATGTGGAGCCGAGTAGAAAGTAAAGTCAAACATTCAAACATCCACCAACCCTAATTCAGTGCAATTATTTTGTGTCACGCTGGCCATTTTAGAAGATGGTGTTGATACTGCGGGGAGTCTGTCAGCAATCTGTGATAACACACAGTTACAATCACCCAAAAGAAGTTTTCCAGATTCTTTTTCTAATATAAGGTTGAAAACTTTGGTGATAAACTGGGGATTGTTCTCGTTTGGAGCATACACATTCATTAATGATATGTGTATCATTGTTGAAGTTCCATTTACCAATATATATCGACCGTCTTTGTCTTTATACTGAGAACAGAGGGAGAATGGAACTGCACGATGTATTAGTATGGCCACTCCCCATTTTCTGCCTGAAGGGTAGGAAGAGAAAAATACCTGATTAACCATGTTCTACCCAATTTAAGATGCTCTGTGTCAGACAGATGCGTCTCCTCTAAAAAGGCTACTTCACTGTGCATTGACTTCAATTGGCTAAGAATTTTCTTCCTCTTAATAGGACTATGTAGTCCTCTCTCATTGCAAGTAATAACTTTTAGATCCTGGATTGTAACCAAACCGTTCTATAGCTTTTTTTCCAGTTCAAAAACCCCTCTTAGACAAAAACAGAGAAATATTCTCGATCCATTGTATCGTGTGATATTCAGTTAAATTCATTCTTCCAACTAGACTAATACAAACAATTATGCTGCTTGTTTATGGTGTAGTGTAGCTCTTTCAGTGGTGGACTTACCACTGGCCTCTGAATTCTCCTGCTGCTGTTTTCATTTTCTGAAGGCTCCACTACTGGTTTAAGAGGCCGACATCAGGTGTTGGCAGCAGCACTTTGGTTATTATTATTATTATTATTTATTTATTAGCAGACTCCCTTACCCAGGGCGACTTACAATCGTAAGCAAATACATTTCAAGTATCACAGTACAAGTAATAATACAATTAAAAGCAAGATAAATACAATGGTTGTTCTTGGGGGTGGTAAAAATAAATAAAAAATAAAATAAACTTTGAAATGTAATTTGAAGCTATTCATTTTAAGCCTGGTTTGAAGCTTCTGTTTCAGTGTTCTATTTTATGTTGTAAATTTGCAATAAATGGTATATTGAAAACAAATGTACTGTATAATGCACTGTATGAAGATTAAAATCTATATTGAAACAAACGTGATATAAAAGACAACACCTGTTAGCAAAAATATCTCTTCCCCTTAGGCTTTATTCTTTCAAAAAAAGAATTTTAATTATCACGGCATATATTGAATGTAAGTGTTTGTACTCAATGACGAGAATTTAATGAGTTTTTAATTTATCATATAAATGAGCTGCATGGTTGAACTGTTTTGTAATTATATATCTTATAATGCCAAAAGCTATCACTACTCAAGCAACAAACAAAATGGAATTTTACTGGAGATGGGATCTGGGCTTCTAACTATTTATCTGTTAATTTTTTTTTGCCATGTTACATAATTAAGTTTTAGTTCCCTCCTATTTGTATGGTAAGCCTTGGTTCACAATTACATGTTAGGAAAGTATCACGTAATTACATGATAAAAATGATCATGTATTTACGTGATAACACATAATAACTTATATACGTGAAAACAAACAATTACGTGAAAGTTATCATGTAAAATACAGTTGAATCCCCCCACCCCCAATGTGACAGCAATGTGCACTTACATAAAAATAAAAGAATAAAAAAAAATAAACACATGTTACTAAGTTATCTACAAACCCTTATTATGCACTTTAAAATAATAAATACATAATGCTTATTTTAGATGACTGGTACATGGAATCTATTTGTAACTCAAAAGTTAAATAACCCAACTGCATGCCCAAATATAAACAGGTTATTAATTTAACAGTTCGGTACTAAATTGCATAGGAAAGTCAGAAATAATTACCTTTGTTTTTTTAATGGTTCACAAATATACAGCAATTATAATATTCTTCCACTGAGCAAATTAGCAAATCATTATCTTACACAAATACTAGATTGGGTGCATAATATAAATAGTTAATCATTAATTAACATCATTAACATATGAGGAACAAGTCTAGGATCCTTGAAATACTTTGTGAAAATCTTCAACTTCAGTTCTCAAAGATCTGTTGCACTAAAACTCAAATATATACAGTATGAAACACCTTGGTTACTGTCTTCTTAGATGCAAGCATTGTTTTAAATCCATTAGGCTATATTCTCAAAGCTCTTTACAAAGCTAGATCCAATTACAATTCTAAAACAAATTAAAAAAAAAAAGACTGTTAAACAGACCTATAATATAAATGTTAGTTGTTTATTTCTGATTGCTAAGTTTATTATTATTCAAACAACATTTGCTTTAAACAACTCCAGAATGCAAGACTAGCAATGCAATAATAATATCTTTATTTTTATATAGCGCCTTTCATAGTGGACCACCATCACAAAGCGCTTTACAGAGGTAGGCTATGAACTGTGCCTTATATGCAGAGACACTTCCAATAGGACACTGATTTAACATCTCATCTGCAGGATGGAGCACAAGGAGGTTAAGTGACTTGCTCAGGGTCACACCGCGAGTCAGTCAGTGTCAGAGGTGTGATTTGAACTGGTGACCTTCTTGTTAAAAGCCCTGGACTTTAACCACTGGACCACGAGCAAGGCTCCTTGGATGACATACATTTTTGCTTTAATAGAAAACAAGTTATCTGCCAATCTTACTGTTATTCAGAGTGGCGTGTGTTTATATAGTAACTGAACATGTTTGTCATGTTAAATACACATGTTATTGTTCAAATTGAATATGGTGTGTAAAATGTAATGTGTGATAAATTGTACAGCATAAAAGATACAACTGTCAAGTAACATGAAAAAAAGAAATACTGTTTGTTTAGTTTAACTTTTCTTAAGTGTGCCTTAAATATTTCAGGTAACGTCACATGCACAACAGAACATACAAGTTAGATGAGCTGTGCTATTACAAGGATTTCCCATTAAGAATAGAAGACGTTAGTGTCTGCAATATCTATCATTATGTAAAGTGCAAGACGTGTTTTTTTCTTTTTTCTTTTTTTTTTTTTAAATGCAGTGGTTTGCGATTTTATATTTAATGCCGTTTATTGGAAACAGTACTCCTGAAACAAAGTTTATACTGTATGATTAAATGTATGCACAAGCAAATGTTGCTTCACATATAATATCAATTTAGAATTTGTTAACATAATACGGGATTTTCCTTTAAATACCCATACCAGACCAATTTCACTTATATAGTGTCCTTTGTGTACAAGTATCCCAGGGTGCTTTACAAAATTATACAGCAAGCTAAACTGCTCGCTATTTGGAAGCAAGTTCCAAAGTGAAGAACTAAAAGCCCCTGCGCCATTGGTTTTTAAGCGAGTTCTCGGAGTTACCAATCATTAGCAGATATCAAAGTACAAGCAAGTTTGTAAGGAATAAGTAACTCACAAATAGGCAGGGCCAGAACCATGAACTGCTTTATTTGTGAGGAGCAGTGTTTCAAAATCAATACGATACTTCAAAGGAAGTCAAGGGAGGGAAATAAGGTGAATAGATTCTGGGGTAGATGTACCAAGATGGGCGAGTCGTAGCGCAGACATAACACAATTTGCATTTTTGTTGCGACAATTAGCAAAGTAAACATTGTGTCTTATGTACAATAAAATATGTTAAAGAAGAGAGCCATAATATATCAATTTCAATATTTTTTGCGTCCTCTTAGCGAGATTTATAAAAATAAAATAAAATAAAAAATGTGTTTCTATCAAAGAGCTTTTCATAATCATGCAGTAGTTACTCATTAAACCGAACATGTTTGTCCGACATAAGGAGGTGTCAGGTTTTTAAAAAAATACAATAAAATCGCACACATACATTTATAGTGCTTAATGTATAAATCATTGTGCTAAAATAACACCAATGTGTTTTGGGTAGACTACACATTACGTAAAAATATAAATCTGTACAGTAGGCCTATACAGTACGATAGTAAAATCAAATGAATACTTTTACTTTTTTACTTTAGACTGTAGGCTACTGGTAACACAAAATACATCATGCTGCTGCATTGTACACATTGGTGTACAATATGAATAACAAATTATTTTAAATTGAAACACAATTATTTTAGCTGTTTTTTTATTATTATTTTTAACTTGGCCTACTTAGTAGCCTAGACAATTAACACAAAATAGATCACGGTGCCACGTTGACAAGTTAGGATTCTTACTGGAGGACAGATCAATTCTCATTAATATGAATTTCAAGGGACCAGCACATACATTTTGCATTATAACACTAATTTGTATCATGAGTAGCCTATAACCAACCTATATACTGTCAGTTTGTATTTAAGCTAGTCAGTGGTGCAGTGCTAAATTGTGCACAATTACAAACCACCTGCATGTTAATAATAGAATAGGTGTGTTTCCTATTCCTAGGGCACTTTCACATCTAGTTCGTTTGACTCTTTGATGCGGATTGAAGTGCAGTTCGGTTCGCTTGGAGTGATATGTGAAACCTCAGGGAACCAAGTAATCGCACAAGGATGCGCATCAAAATGGTGGTCTCGGTTCACTTGGAAATAGACTTGGTACGTTTGCCACTTTGCTCCATTTCAACTTTTTGCAATGTGAAACCAAAGTTATTCCAGTTCACTTGGAAACGAACCGCTCCAAACAGCGAAGCAAATCGTGGAAATGACGTACTTAAGCAAGCACCGAGGAAAATGTCTCCCCACTGTCTCACATATGCAACGCAGGGCTTGTCAAAACACACACACACACGTACACAACAGCACATCACAAAAAAAAATACCATGGGGTTGATTTATTAAATTCAGTGAAATTACGCTAATGCCAGTGTTTGAGAGTTATGAGCAATATGCACGTTCTTTAAGCATAATAGCAAAACTGTCACAAGGCAAATAAAACAGGAAAAATATGAATGACAATTGAATAATGATTTAGCACATGTATTGCGCCTGGCTTTATTGTACAATATACACTCGCAGGAAAACATTGTGCCAAGACAAAGCGGTTCTGTCTGTACAGACATTAGTCACTGTTGCATTTGCTCTGCTTCGACTGTTTAGTAAACCAGCTCCTGTTGCATCTATATCTAACCACATTGTCATCTCTACAACATTCACAACAAGCTATTATTATTATTATTATTATTATTATTATTATTATTATTATTATTATTATTATTATTATTATTATTATCAATAACAGCTAAATTGCACTTTCATAATCATGATTGTCTCTGGCATTTCCTCCAAAAGAACAGTGTTTTTTTTCCGACAAATACTCTTTCGTCATATTATGTTTCTTCGGCAATGATTTAAAAGAAACTCAAATTCGCTTAAATTTTTCTGTTGTGAAAACGAACCGATGCAAACCTAATAAAATGTGTTCATTTGCAAGTGAACCACAATTCAAATCACTTGCAAGTGAACTAGGTGTGAAAGTGCCCCTATACAGATGCTCAGAATGAGCTGGAGGGGTTAGCGGCACATGTGCAGTCTGTTGCCCCCAACACGTTCATAGAAATGTGTTTAAGGCTTGTAAGTACACCCTGCTTTTAGGGAAAAATAGGCATATGGTTGTTTGCCTCAAATGCATTGGGAACAATTGGCAACGCATGAGAAAAAGTGGACTGGGAAAAGCCAGCAACAGCAGCAGCAGATTCCTGGCATTTGAGGCAGGAACTAAAAGACTACTATTGAAAGGAATAGCAAGGATGCAGCCATGTTACAGAAATTAGTTCAGCTGGAATACAAGGCGATATCCACCCCACAAATTAATGATTCCTATTTAACTATATAATCTAGAAAACATATTGCACAGGCACGATACAATCTGTTTTCAACTCACTCATGGTTTAAGCTGCCACTCGTAGGCAGCCTCTGACCTCTTGTTGGGGGGGGGGGGGGGGTATCAACTTGTATTGTGCAGCACCCTATTCATTATTCTCTCGATATATCACAAAGAGTTCATGTAATGCAACCTACATACACTGTTTTACTGTATTCTCTCTAAACCTTGCCCTCCGCAATAGCCCTAATGACTAAATCGCAGCTTTTGAAATACACAAATTGTGCCCTCAATCTCGTAGAGCTACCAAAAACAAAACAAACTAAAATCCTAAACAACCCAGATAAAGGCACTCCTTTGAATAGAACTGTAAGAACAATGTATGATTGCAGCAGCTATTAACCTTTCAAAACACTATCCACCAAGAGGATTACCATAAGCATTCTGTGGAGAGATGTTTCACCATCTGAGCAGCAGTTGATTAGTCAAGGATTCATTTTACAACAAAGAAACCAATTTCATAAAGCTTCCAAAATCTGCAGGGCCTCATTGGTAAAGGAAGAAAAGGCATTGTGGTGAAATATATCATATGGACACCATAGTACCAGAGTTCTCTTTATCTGATATCCTTTGGGCTGAAATGGACAGGAATTAAATGCTCTTGATAGTTGCATGTTACACAAAACTTGGAACAATTTTGGTATTTTGGTAACTTAATTATCACACTAGTGCTTATTTTGACCTTTTTTGTGGACAACAAGTACAATAACATTTGAACCTGTGACCCTGTATTAGCCAATTGGGTTTTGAGTTGTAATAAGGGTTTAACTGTATAATTAGTGTTGTGCATTTTTTGGTTTTTATCTTGAAAAAAAATTCCCAGGAATGTTTTAGTTTATTTTACATATTAAAATAGGGATAAAAATGGGTAAAAATAATTATTTTAATTGAAACATAATCTCAGTATACACACTTTACATGTGGAATATGATACATAGCAGTTCTGGTTTCTAATTAAGTTTAATGTCCCTGGCATGTATGATGATGAAAAATCTGTGCAAGTCGAAGCCACATTTTCCCAAGTTAGCTGGTACTTTGCGAATGTTTGGGCAATCGTTGTGCTGACGGAAACAGTATCTACAGAAGGTATGGACATGACATCAGCACAAAACAAGCCAGTTTTTATTCGCCTTGAAATCATGAGAAAAGAAAATTGACAGAAGTGGACGGTGCAAGCCGTCTCGAGACGTGTCAATCACACTGGACATTTCCATCAATGCGTTCCATAAGTTTACCAACTAAAGCATCACCACTTTCTGTCAAATATTTACGATTAAGATTGTCGGCGTTAGGCAGTGTTTAAGCTGATGGGCAATACTGTTGCACGAAGTCACCTCTCTGCAATAAATAGTGGCTGTCCAGCAAAGTACAGCGCTCTGACAAACTCATTAACACTAGAACGACCGCGTTTATAGGCATACCTAGAACAACCATGACCGGTCAATCTGACCGGCGTATTAAAAACATTAAAAATATTATAATGAAAGGACAAACAATTGAATATAAGTCATAGTTTTATTCAGGAACTTCATATAAAACATCTACACAACCGAAACATTGTAAATAAACATTTGAACAGAAATGTGTTTATATACAGACATATTACAAAATGCGCATCCTCAAAAAACAGTAATAAATGAAATAAATGTATGTATATACAAGTATATCATATACTGTACATAGAAAACTGTACAACTGAAACAATGTAAATAAGCATCATTTTTTTTTTAAATAAATGGGTTTATATTGCCTACATAACAAAGCGCAACCGAAGCTATGCGTTTATATACAGACATAATCGAAATGAGATGAATAAATAAACTTTTGAACAGAATGGGCTTCATTTACAATTGTTTACAAAGTCTAAGTGCTGGCACAAATCACACAGCTACTGCGCGTTTCAAAATATACAGTGCTCTTACCGCATTGTCCATCTTTGCTGCATCAGAATCTTGTCTGGTAAAATTTGCAGTAATTCCAAACTCTCTTTTCTGTCCTGCTTCTTCAGCGTGTGTACTGGGGTAACAATGAATTTCTTAGAAAAACGTGCGACTTATAGTAACCAGTGTAGACAGACAGCCTGGCGCGGTGGGCTGTCAAGGCTGATTGATTGGCTATCTATCAGAGGCTGATTGAAACAATAGAAATGTCAACAGACAGCTTACTTGAGGAATGCAGACTGATATAATCAGACTTCAATATGGATGCAAGTCCCAACTGATAAACACAAATAATACTGCAACATTTAATTGTTATAATATGTATCAGTCAATCTGACTGTGCTTGGTTGGAATAGGTATGACAGTATTTTATCTTGCAGCTACGCGATTCTTTTTTAGTCAGGGGAATTAGTACATATATTTAGGAAAAGTCAGGAAAGCACAGCTCCGTATCTTAAACACACGCACAAATTTAAATTCCAAAAACAGTCAAAATTACCGCCTAGTGTTAACACAGTCATTCTGCACTCTCTTTTATTAAACAGCGTGTAAAAGCCGCATAAATGGATTACTTGTCCCTCAATTCACTTTCTTGATTTAGTTTAATGTGTCTCTTATTTTTCAGTATGTTTTTATTGTCAGCGCAAACCTCAACGCAGCAGTATTTAAAGCACTATGCATCCTCTGCCTCATCTGACCCACTTCTGCTACTTTTGCTTATTACAATGTCAGAGGCAAAATAAAACTGCATTTTAATCAAAATATTGTGTATTTCCTAGAAATGTCAATTAGTAGTTAAGCTGTCTCTGCATCCTAATAAAGAAAAGAACTACCAATTAAAGATTGGGTTTAAGATATTTTTCTCTTTTCTGCAAATCAAGGAAATTTTAAATGATCACTCTGTTAAACAAGTGAAAATAACAAAAGCACAACGATAACCTAGGCGACGGCAAGAATGAAATGCAATTAGGTGAGCAATTAAAATAATTTGTCAGGTCTGTTTGAAATGAAAATTAAGCGAAAACGAATCAGGCTCAGTTAAAATATGAAGGTAAAAACAAGTAACATTGTTGTGTAATTAACAGCTTTTTCTGAGTTTAATAAGGAAACAGAATCAGCTCAAAATAAGTTTAAAAGGGATGTCATGTGAAAAATAAAACCCCAAAACAAGACCTAAAACACAGCAATACAGTAAACAGTAAACTATGAGTGTGCAGAGGACACATTACTCATACTCACAGACATTATACACATACTCGTACTTGGATTGTACTGTATCTCAAGAAAGGGTTAAATCGGGTGTAACAGAAAATGTATTTCTGTCACTCCAGTCTGTTCAGAGTGACTGGACAGTGCTCCACTGTTTAGGCCAGGGGTGTCCAGTCCTGGTCCTGGAGGGCTGGTGTCCCGTCTGGTTTTTGTTCAAACTGTACCCTAAATTACTTAATTGTACCAATTAAGTGTTTCTTAGAAGTTTAATTGGTCCAATTAATTAATTTAGGGCACATTTGGAACAAAAACCAGGCAGGACACCGGCCCTCCAGGACCAGGATTGGACACCCCTGGTTTAGGCAATGCCATTAATAGTGAACCACCAATGTGCATTTCTTTCAGTATGTCAATTACTAGTCCCTCCTTCTTGCATAGATTGTCTATTTCTGTAGACTTAAAGAAAATAAAGAATAATCGGAACGGATTCCTGTATGATCGGAGTACTCCGCATATTAACAATTAAAAAAACAAAACTCAATCTGCCTTATGAGAGGTGTAATTGTTTTCTTGTTTGTTTTTCAAGCGGAAGGTGCTTGTGGTGGAACGTTAAGAGGTACAACTGGAACAATATCGAGTCCGCACTTCCCATCTGAATACGAGAATAACGCTGACTGCACATGGAGCATACTTGCAGAACCCGGGGATACCATTGCCTTGGTCTTTACAGATTTCCAGCTTGAAGATGGGTACGATTTTCTAGAAATCAGTGGAACTGAGGCACCATCAATATGGCAAGTAGACACAACATTCTGTGTTGTTTTTATTTATTTAATTTCTAAGGTTGTTGCAGAGTTGAAGCGCCACCCAGGGCTGGTTGAATCAAAATGCATTAGACGTCTTAATAGCTAGAATGGTCTTAATGGTCAGAGACTACTGTAACACAAAAAATAGACTAATTAGCTAAACTTAAAATGGGACTATTATTATGCTGATGATTATGATTGGATAGCATTTATTTCCTGTACTATGAAAAAAAGTAAACACATGTTTAACATGTTACACTAATTTGTGTTTATCAGTCTTTTATGCATCCAGCTCCTGGTGTTTTACAACACAAAACTGATTATTTGAGTTTTATCACTGAGATCGTTTTTGTCTACAGTGCACTTGATTCACATGTAGTTCATTAATAATTTCTGTAATGTCATTTGCACTTGAACTTAGTTTAAGCAGTTGAACTTGTTTGACTATACAAAGGAGCTTTGTTGTGCCGATACATTTTGAAACGTGTAAAGTTTGGTGTCAATAAATGTGAAAAATACAGCATTTTTTTCATAGCTATTTCTTAAATTGTCAGTTCCCATGGTAATATGAATTACCAATAATCGGATTATCTGAATACATATAATCTTTCCAGAGTAATAAAATGTCAATTGAATTTTTTTGTTTTTTTAAGATATCCTTGATTTTGCTTCTGTAGCCTTAAGGAGAGCTTGTAAAGGTTTGCAAACCTGCTGAGTTATAATAAACACTTCCTGTATACAACCAATCCAAATCCTCTTATTATACTGTATAGAATACAGTTACCTAAGTACTGTGCACCATTGTGAGTGGTAAGCCGTTATTCAAACAGTAATCTGCACCAAATAGCCAGAATAACTTACACATCATAACCGTTGTGCAAGAGATAAAGCAAAGTCTGCTTTAATTAACAAAGCAATTAACATTTAATAATAAGCATGTATTCCCTAACCAGCAAAGTCCATACATGAAACCCCTTAGTTTACTCATGGTCCCTTTTGATGCTAAGCCATTTCCTATTAATGTCTGTGGCAAAGTGGTGAGTGAATACAGGTGCGTGCAGTGCAGAGAATAGACAGACAATGATTTCCAGGTGCAAGGGTGTTTATTGATTTATTGAACAATGTCCAGAGCCTCATGGCGAACACCTGTAAATAATAATGATGGAGTGATACAGCGGCGTGTATCACTCGGTATTTGTAAATCCCCGGGTTTGACCCGAAACTAAAAAGTCCAGTTTTACACACCAACACTAAACACAAAACACAAACACAGTTTTTAGTGACAGTGAATAGGTGCTAGTGGTGTTTTACAGTTCTCCGTGAAATGCAGGGGTGAAAGTGATGTCCGGATTTATGCTGGCTTCCGCTACAGCTCCAGATCGTGTTATAGGTAGTCTAGTTTAAAACAAACAGACACTTATAACAAACACTAACACACAAGACAAACTCACGGTTTACAGGATGGTAACACAGGCTCCTTGTAGGTTGTCTCTAACCATTTACCAAGGAACAGATCACGTACGCTATGACCCCTATTTATATCCTTGCTCATGACCCTGAGGTTAACAAGCGCATCCACTCCTCCAATTCTCAGATGCCACACTGTTTACCGTCTGGGTCATTGAGTTTGGATACCGTAGCTCCGTCCCTTTCCTAAATGACCGACTTCCACCTACCCTACGGAATAAATTGTCATGCCATTTAGTTAAGGGTACTTTGTTCCTTTTACACGGTGCCCTCACAGGTCGAGAGGGAGATCTAACAACAAGAATCATTCGATCTCTGTCACAATGTCCCATGAAAGATTCCAAATAAAAGGCAGATACAAAAGTTCTCCAAAACCGCATTCCATTCCATTGTAATCCACAGGTTTATCTTCACTTGCTGGTCTGCAGCAAGACAAAACTCAGCAGAATAAACAGACATTCTGAAAATGCAAATGTGAATATCTCCGCTTAAGACAGGATTCACCAAAAGGGTTCCGTCTGTAATTAACTCCATTGTTTTTTCAGGGAAAAGAACATACATACTCCAAGGCATGTCTGTCTTGTTACATCCACCTGAGTGAGACTGAGGATTTCAATTTATCACCTGTGTGTGTCACATAACCTTGTTAAGGAAACCCAATTCAATTAACTTTATTATAATGAAAAAAGTATGAAATTACTGAATTTGTTATACACCCCTCACCCCCCATTAATAAAGAGTGACATGCGACAATGCACCTAACCATAAGAAAGTTTCAAATGTTCCACATGGTAGGTCGAGCATCTATCTTGATCCAGTTCATCCACTACAGCGTAATTGAGTTCTCTAAGTTGCCTCTTGATCCGACAGGGCCCATACAATTTAGGAGCAAGTCTGGCAGCAAAACCCTCTGCACCTTTAAATAACCAACATTTTTGTACCCACACTGTTTAGTAATGCACATCACGTCTTAGTATCATAATACATTTTGTTTTACTAACCGGCGGATACTTATAACTTGATCCAAATACTGCTATTGATCAACAGAAATTGATGATTGACTATCCAAATCTCTATCACCAGGACTTAACATCTGCCCAAGACAAATTTCTGATGGTGCAAATCCTGTGGTAACTTGTTTGGCAGAATTTACTGCAAATCTACACTCTGAAAGCCAATTTGCATGTTGATTATCCACATAACAAATCATGACCTTCAGAGTTCGATTCAGATTTGATTGAGGATGGTAACTGGTTGTAAATTTCCTAACCACATCCCAATCCTTACACAACGGTTTCAAGATATTACTTGTAAATTGTACCCCCTCATCAAAGATATTTTTTCATATACTTGTACTTGCTAGAACCGAAGTCTTTGTATTTTATCTTGCTCTTAATTGTATTAATACTTGTACTGTGATTCTTGAAATGTATTTTTGTTTACGACTGTAAGTCGCCCTGGATAAGGGTGGCTGCTAAGAAATAAATAAATAAATAAATAAATAAATTAATAATAATAATAATAATAATAATAATAATAATAATAATGATAATAATACCCCACCTAGTAAAAATCTCACGTATCAGAATGTTTGCAATTGTTGGAGCATTGGTTTGCTTCGATGGGAACAAGTCCACCCACTTTGTAAAATAATCAACAATCACTAATAAATTCTGATAGTCTTTCTTACTCCCGGGAAGTGGTCCCATCACGTCAATATCCAACATTTCCAATGGTTCCTATACCTCTGTGGGGACCATTAATCCACCTGGTTTTGGGTTTCAGGGTTTAACCTTTTGACACTTGACAAACTTGCACATACCGCCACACATCTTTAACCCCTGGCCAATAAGCAACTTGTAGAACTCTCTAACGTTTTCCTTTTACCCAAGTGTCTGTGGTGTAAAAGTTATGATGGTAATTGTAAGCACAACCATTTAACCCTTTGCGGTCCTATGTCGGACCAGGTCTGACATTACAATTTTCCCTTTCCTGTCCGACATCATCAAAAAGACGTAAAGCACGGGTCTCTAGTAGTTTTTTCTCCGGAAAAAGTCGAGAAACCTATTCAATGGCCGAGTGAGACTGATAGGAGCTGAGAGAAGCCAAAAAAAAAAGGGGCGGATCTGAGCAATACACATAGCCTGGCACCACAGAGATAACATGGCCATAAACAAACAACATACTTGCTTCTGCATCCAGTGTTCAAAGAATATCACAGACATTTGCAGAGCTTTTTGAGATGTTACAGTAATAAAATAATGACGGATCGCATTATTGAGGAGTTTGGTGATAAAACAAGCGATCAGGAGATGATTTATCAGTGGCAAAATATGTGAGAAATGTGAAAAATACACCGAACAAGGGGTCGGGCGGGGCTGGAGATGCAGTATTATTTTATTTTGAATGAAGCTGATTGGTCACATGAATTTCACGATAAAAGCTAGGAAGCCGTAAAGTTGCTTGCAACTCTAATTATTATTATTATTATTATTATTATTATTATTATTATTATTATTATTACTGTTTTTTCGTTTTTTTCTCTAAATTTTTTTTAAACTTTTTATTGTTAAGTCATTTATTTCACGTTTTTGTCTGTTGTAAGCTACTCATTTCAAGCTTGTATTGCAATACACAAAGGTGTATTGTATCGTGTTGTAAAGTATTGCGATGCATCGATACACGATGAATCATCTCACTCCTATTCATTCAGAATATGATTTCATGTTTTGACAATATTCAACATTGATTCAGTCTCCATTTTTCAAAGGCCCACATAACTGCCAAAACACTCTTTCAGTGGTTGAATAATTTCTCATCAGCTGTTAGTGTTCTACTAGCATATGCAATCACCTTTTCTTGTTCATTATCAACTTATCAAAACAGCCACTAAACCAATTTCACTGGCATCAATATAGATCTTGAGACAGATCAAAATTGGGGATAGCCAACACTTAAGATTGTTTAGAGGATAAGCAATCCCAGAAAAATCAGGAATAAACCGGTGATACCAACCAAAAGCCTTTTGCAATGCTGACAACACACTGAATGTCCTTGAAATGCTGCTGGACGGTCTTAGAATATATCAAAATATCATCAATGTGTATGAAACAAATCTTTTCCGCTCAGCTCAGCTAAAACCCTTTCTATCACTCTCTGAAAAGTAGCAGCTGGATTAACTAAACCAAAAGGCTTAACTTTAAATTGGAACAAACCTTGGGGAGTGGAAAAAACAGGTTTTTCTCTTCGTACTGGTTTTAACTTAACTGCCAATAGCCATTTTTAAGATCAAGTGTGCTAAATACTGATGCACCACTTATTGTCATTTTACAGACATTTAGCATCCGTCATCCGAAGAAGTCGTGCGTCAGTCAACTGCACACTAGATGCATTAATATCATACTTCAGAGCACTGGTGTGCAGTGGGGGCTTTGTAGTAAATATACCTAGCTTCAATATTTTAATAAAAAAATAAATACAATTCTGTTGTACATAACTTTGAACACATTTTTTTTAAATGTAGTATAAACTTAATGATCAACAAATGCTGATGAAAGTTAAAACGTTTGCTAATTACTACATTTCTACTAGATCTATAATAATGTTGTTACACAATACATAATAATAATAAAAAAAAACCATATGATATTACACAACACAGTTGTCATAGCATCAGAAACCATATGACCAAAATTTAATTTTTCAAACACTCGCTCCTGTAATAAATATATCTAAAAGTTGGGAAGCTAGCAATGAGCTACCGAAAATACTTTACAACAATGACCTTCTACTACTCTCTATGTATGGAGCCAGAATTTCCATCCCTTTCATGTACTGCCCCTCTTTTCTGATTGTTAAGCCCTGACCGCTTTTGCCCTGTCACGCTTCTTTCTCTGATGTGTGTCTCCAGGTTAGGCCATTGTTTCTTTACTTCCTCGACTACAATTGAAATAAAAAGTATATGCTTGTAATAACCTATACTGCACAGAATCCATGTGATTACGTATGCTATCAGTTCATAATTTCATGTTTTATAATACATATCATTCATGCCCAAGTCCACGGCAATGTCTTTCCATATGTTTTCTTTTTTTTCAAAGTCTTTGTAATCTTTGTTAGATTTATCATAAAGCAATTTTTGTTTGGAGACACACTCAATTAGATTTTCCATTTGTTCAGGGAACTGCAAGAATCCATGTGTCGTCCCAGTCATTTTTCATTGATCAAAGTATTTTTTAACACATGTTAAATCGGATCAAATCAAACTTGTTTCGATTCCAAAATTGACGCATCACCGTCGTACGACAATTACGGTCTCAGTGTGCAAGGTACAATAGGGGATGTGCATGATTGTTTTTTACTGTTTAGACGCACGTTAAATTCGGATGCGTTATCAGATCCAGTGTGTAATGGCCTTTAGTCTTTGCATTAAGCATCCTAAAATCAATACAAAGCCGAACATTTCCTTCTTAAGCGGCAACACTACAGGAGATGACCATGGCGAACAAGAAGGTTCCACAATCCCTTTGCCAACATTTAATTTGAGCATTCACGTGTTTCCTTGGTGATAACCTATAGTTCTTACTACACAGAGGACAATTGTCTGTCAAATCAATATGATGTTCCATAACATCAGTACAACCAACATTCTCAGTACACACCCGATTCGAATCCAACAGTGATTGCTTCAGTCTGTTCTGGTTTCTCATATTCAAATCAGAGCCACTCACTACACTGTCAATCAGTTGAACATCATCTGTGATATCCACAGCTACTGCCTGGCTAAGTGTAGTATTGGGGCCAGCAACCAAATACAGATTCACACTAGTATTTTGTTTCATATAATGTGAACCATTAGGACACCATGACCCTACATCAGCTATACCTCCTGCTGCATTTTGAACAAGCTGTAAATGTGATAAGACATGATGTGGAATTGTCAGATAGATTGGGAAATTACCTGGTTTGCACATATTAAATTTGTTATTCTGGACATCTCTGTATACCAGTATAAGCCAAAAATTCCAATCCAAGCAGCAAAGACAATGACAAATGCTCCTTTTCATTACTACAGTTGGTACACACCATTGTTCCCCATGTACATTATACTCTAAATCCACTGGGTAATTTTCCTAACTGCAATCAGCCACCAGTCCACATTTTTACACTTTTAATTTGGCTTTATTTTATCCCACAGTTCCTCCTGCAAGAGTGTGCAAAAGTAGACCCACTATCCAGAAGTACTTGACTACCATGTATCGAAAACAAATCACAACTACCAGCTGTTGCAAACCACACCTAACCACCTAACCATAGTGGTTTGTGTTGCTTTTCTATGCTCAGAATTCACAAAATTAACAGTACCACATTTCCCTGGAAGGAGATATTTGAATCATGTTGTACATTTATTTTACTATTGTATTCAAACCAGAATGTTTACTAGACTTCTCCATAAATGCAAGTCTCTGTGTATATTCAGCATGCGCTGTCCAATCCCTTTCAATCTGTTCCCCCAAACTCACCAAATCAATATTGTTACCAGTTTTATAACGTGACTGTGAAGCTAGCCTTGGATTGGCATTTTTCAAACTCCAAGAAACAATCTCTTGCTCTGACATTTTAGGATCAATTTTTAGAAATAACTCTCGCACTTGATAAGCAGTCTCTAAAACTTTTGAGTTTCTGTTGAATACGCTCTCCCAGTCTATCCAACAATTCTTCTTTGTAATTCACAGATAAAAAAAAAGCTTCTAAACTTCTTTAAACTGAGCCCATGTCTGTATTTGATCCCAAACAGCAAACCACCAACTTCTGGCAGTGCCCCTAAGGACAGTCCAAAGTATTTCTAGTATTTCACGGTCAGACATGGCTTTAAAAGCATGATAATCTTCACAAACATCAATGAAATGCACATGATTAGAATTATCTGTTTCACCAACAATGGACTTTAAATTCACACCCTGCTTCACCCCTTGATTAGTACCTTGTCTAACTTCTTCAATTAACTGTTTAATCTTTACAAATGTTCCATCCCATTTACTTTCATATTGGAGAAAACATTTTGCAATTTCTTCCAACTCCAACAATCCTTGTACATTATTTTTTCCCAATTCTTGCATTTACAATTTCACTAAATGAAGCATTATCTCCTCCAGCTAACTATGATTAGTTTGTTCATTGGCTTTTAATGCAACAATTCGTTCAAGCATATCAGACAAGTCAATTTTGTCAGAATCACCTGTTAAATTAGAATCTTTTCCAAACTGAGCAATTTCACACTTAGATTCCACAAACACAGGTGTCTCTACCATAGCTTTATTACGTTCTACATTTTCTTCCTGAAGCAGTAATGCCTCTAAAGGACTGGAAAGGCCATTTCTTTGACCTTCCATTATAGGAAACTGTACCTAAAACAGTATGTTGTTCAAGAAAGCCATCACTGTTAATTGAAATCAGGTTTCCCTCAGAAGGACAACATAAAGTTGCTTTATCAATTGTTTGTTTTATTTTAACCCTTTCAAGGCCGAGCCTGAATATTTCAGGCACCTGAACATTTACCTCCAGGCCGAGCCTGAATATTTCGGGCCCCGCCGTTTCACAACGCTGCCTGTTTTGTTTACCAATGGATGAGTCTTGAGGCATGCGCACCACACTCACACCAAAGATATTACCAAGGTTCTCAATTCCACCATTATTTCCGTCCTGCTTTCTTTATTTTTACAGGTAAGATACAGTAGGAAACAATCAAAGAAATGTGAATCAATGGTTAAAAACTAAAAACTAAAGACATATACAAATTAACGGCTAATACCATATAATAATAGAAAGAATGTATATTTTTGATTAAGACCAGTCTATATTTATAACTTTTGAAAGCTTGTTAAGGAAACATGGTCCAAATATGTCTGATGTGTCATAACTCAATTTGATTTTGAGGAGTGCCCTGAATAGGATATACTGTACATGTGCTGCACTTGCACTAATTGCATAGAACAGTCTTACTGTTGTAAACTTTGAGTGAATGCACACAAAACACAATTCTCATAATTTAATAGACATCAGGGTCACTTCAGTTCATCCAAATATTATTAAATACATGTCAAATGGCAACAAAATGGTTTTGAATTAGGTTTTGGAAAACACAAGGGAGAACTATTAAAATAGAATACATGTTATTGCATACAGTATTGTATACATTAATAGTTCTTATGGATGATGGCATAACCCCTCAGCTTATCAATGTAATGAAAACTCAAGATACATACAGTACTATTGTACATTCTTGTTGGTTTTCTGGTATACTGTTAAACTACATTCCCAATACTGTAGAGATACTACACTATGTTATAGTAACATTGTACCTTGGTAAATATGAACTTGCCACATCAATGTGCATAAAGGAGGCTGTGTGGTCCGGTGGTTAAAGAAAAGGGCTTGTAACCAGGAGGTCCCTGGTTCAAATCCCAGCTCACTCACTGACCACTATGTGACTTTGAGCAAGTCACTTAACCTCATTGTGCTCCGTCTTTTGGGTGAGATGTTGTTGTGACTCTGCAGCTGACGCATAGTTCACACACCCGAGTCTCTGTAAGTCGCCTTGGATAAAGGCGTCTGCTAAATAATAATATAGTAATTCCAAATACTTATAGTTCTACTAGTATAAGTGTATGCTACAATATTTTAGAACAAACAATATAGTGCATTTTTTAACCAGGTTAACTGTCTTTAACACAATAATAAATCAATAAACAAGTGTCACTACAAAGCCATATGAATACAAACATTATCTGTCTTGTGTTTGTAGTTTCAGACCATTACTAGATAACATAGAGCATAAGTAACAATCCAGTGAGCCAGCATATATCTGTTCTAGTTAATTGGGCAAGCTATTTATATTTGGTAATATTTACTGCAGCCATTTGTCTTTGCTGAAGTTTACTAGTCACTTCATTATGCAGCAATAGGAACATGAATTGCAACTGCAATTATAGGGTTTCCCTATTTGTTCATAAGCACAACCACAAATAATTCAATTACTGCAGTTCTGCTCAGGCATACAGTGGTGGTAATGCTTACCCAGCTCTATTTCAGATGTATCAATTCGGGGAACATGTATAATTTTATTTCCTAATACTTCACAGCAATATTTTTTACTGTTTAACTTTATTTATTAGTGCAAGATAAGCAGTTTCCAATTCCTATTGCAATATAATTTGACAGAATCCTTCGAGTGCAATTTAATGACACTGGACAATTTAAAACAAAGCCAATGTTTAGCTTTTATAAAACAGAAGATAGTTGCGGTGTATTGCCTGTAGCTTTGGAGTCAGTGGCCAATTGATTGGTCTGCTAAAATGATGGGTTGTGGAGAGGAGGCAAACTATTTTACGAGCCATTTTGATCCATTTTTCTAATCTGGTGGCCCTCAAAGTATAGCTATTTTTACTGTAAAGCTGAAGGTTAGAAATGTGTTAGGAAAAGGTTTTTCTTTTTGTTATACAGTGGGATCTGAAAGTTTGGACTGCAGTGATGCAAAGTCAGCCATTAGAATTTGCAGCACAATTGAGGTTGGTGCGATGTGCTTAACCGGACATTGTGTGTTTTGCATGCTAGAAGGCGCTTGTGGCTAAGTGGTCTGTAGTGCACAGGTGTAGCGGAGATGCCGTGATTAGAAATGACAGTCCAACAGTTCAAGTGGTGAAAACGAAGCTTTATTAATTGCTTTAAAATAATAACACTGACTTATACACAACTATGTGTAAAGTCAGTAAAGCCACAGGGTTCAGTCCCGAAATAATAATAACAATAAAGATACACACTTTTAAAACACACACAATCACAATTCCAATAGTGGCTGCTCCTTGGTGCAAGTGGTGAATTAACAGTACTGTAGTGTAGTCGGGTTAGATGCTGGCTAATTAGCGACAGCTCCCGGATTTCTGTCTTATGTTAATTATAAAGGTGACAATGATGAGACAGACAGATACAATGCAAAACACTCACAGTTTCCTTTTTACTCCCCCCGGTCATTTCCGTAACCATAACAGAGGAACTGATCACTCGGCCACACACCCTGATATACCTTCAGTCACGCCCCCTTTGGCAGCGAGTGGAATCACGTCTCCTCCAATCCATGACTGACACATCGCCTACCGCAGTAAGGTGCTGACTTCTAGTATTGTGGATTCGCCCCCTTTTTGGATGGCCGACTTCTGACTGACCCTGGAATGAACTGTCAAACCATCCAGTCCGGTGCACACTGTTCCTGTTATACCGTGCCCTCACAGGTCGGGAGGGAGGTTTTTTTTGTGATCAATTTTTAAATTTTTATTTTGGAACAAACAGCACATTACAAGAACAAAACCAGCAGAAGAGCCTAAATTCCAATTTTCCACCCACCTATCTATCCACCCACAACCCCCCCCCCCCCCCCCCCCCCCCAATCCACCTCCCCTAGGACCTCAAGAACCCACATCACTCCCTGTTAGCAAATGGTGCAACCAACATAGATTTTATGCTATCAGTAGCAGATTTCAGTAGCAACATTCTCCCCCTGGTGCCATGGATCCGAGCCGTAGAGGGCTCCATATGAACAACATCAAGATAAGAAGAATCCATTGGTGACAGGGGAGAGAATGCGGTGGTTGCCAGTGCAAAGCAATCTTCTTTTTTGCTGCATTAAGGCCTGCCAACCAGATCCGTCTCTGCTGTGACGATAGAGCAAGAGATGAGTCATCATTCAACAGAAGTACAGCAGCAGAACAGTGAATATTTTTAGATACAATAGTGGATAAAGTAGAAGAGACCTGCTCCCAGAAATTAACTTCTGGGCACTCCCAGACCATATGTAAGAAAGTGCCAAGGGTACCCTGAAGGCAGAGTGAACAAAATCATTTACGAGGGGTCAGGTATATTCTGTGAAGGAAATTGTAATGAATCATCTGGTGATTAGGGTTCCTTGAGGCAAAACCTATATTAGATCAAACAGTACCCTGTGACAGAAATACAGTGATTCTTGGTAGTAAATCTCCCTCCCGACCTGTGAGGGCGCTAAGCAGCGAGAACAGAGTTCCCTGGACGGGCTGGCCTGACAGTTCTTTCCCAGGGTTCAAGGGAAGTCAGTCAGCTAGAAAGGGGGTGGAACCCCGTTGCATTAATGCATTGACCCGGAAGGGAAACGACGTGGCAGTCGCAGATTGGAAGGGCGGCTGCACTCGTTTACCAAGTGGTCATATGTGATGGCATAAAAGGAGACAGAGAGACGCAATCTGTTCCTTCGCTTTGGTTTGTGTTTTGAAACCTGAAGGGACCGTGAGAGACCCTGTGAATTATACGTATCTATAATTGTCTTGTTTGTGATTATTAGACGACTAACACGTTCCGGAGCTGTCGCCAAGGACCAGCACAAAAGCCGGAACAGCATTGCGCTACCGCCACTAATAAACTTGTATCACCCACCATGAGCACTGCTGTACGCACCCAGGACTGGTGACCGTGTTGGTATATTGTGGGGCGGATATATTGCATTTATTATTTGGGACATTTATTATACTGCAACCCTGTGGATATTTACCCCGTGCATTACACATTGTTGTGTATTGCCGGGAGATTATTGTATAATAAAACAACAATAAAACCTTTTCCAAACTGGATTATAAACATCTCTGTCTGCTTCATTCACGCACTGCATCACTCCTGCACCTGTATCCACTCAGCCACTTTGCCACGTACCCCAAATTAATTTCAGTATCTGATGGTGGTAAATCCCTATTCCAAATTGTGTTAGTTATTAATGGTTTATAATGGTTTTGCCACCCGTGTCCAACATATTCTAGAGTGGATGTGTTGACAGTGCTGTCCCCCAAGGCACCCCATAGGCACACAGAAAGGGGGAGCATAGAGCTGACAAAATTAATAAGTGGGAGCACATTCATTTTAACTATAGAGATACGCGCTTGAAATGAATTAGGGAGTTGAGACCATCTATCTAAATCTGTCTCCACCTTTTTAAAAATATTATTAAAATTAGTTAGTACAATAGAGTGTATAGCACGACGCATGGGAGCTTTATTTCTGCTGCAGCATGAATAATATGAAGCAGGTGGCGAACGTTATCAGACCGGGTTTTAATAAATCCAGTCTGGTCATGGTGAATCAGTTTAGTCATATAGGCTTCAAGTTGATGTGCAAGCACCTTAGCATATAACTTTGCATCACAATTTATTAAAGAAAGGGGACGATAACTCACGCAATAATAGCAGTATTGACATCTCTAGTAAAAAAAAACCTTCTCAACTGCAGACTGCATTATATCAAGTAAAATGGGACCTAACTAAGACCAAAAAGTAAGAAAAAATTTAAGAGGGATGCCATCGAATCCTGGCGATTTACCCTTATTCATATCTTAGACAGTGTCTTTAAGTTCAGCTGAATTTAGGAGGGATGACGTCGAATCCTGGCAATTTACCCTTATTCATATCTTGGACAGTGTCTTTAAGTTCAACTAAATTCATTGGGGCACCGAGAAGAGCTGTTTAATCGGTCGAAAGGTGTCTCAATTGCAAATTTTGGAGAAACTGCATATATTTGTCTTTATCATAAGGAATATCAGAACTGTAAAGCTTGGAATAAAAGGAGCGAAATATTGAATTTATTTGTACAGGGTCTGAAAGTATATCTCCCTTGGGAGATTTAACAGACACAATGTTTGCAAAGAGCTCATTGGCCCGGAGTCTCAAAGCTAGAAGATGACTAATAGTGCTGCCTGAGATAACAAAAGTATATCCCACGCTATACAGTATATACCCACTTTTGTGGTATAAACTAAACTATCTTGCTTGCTGTTGGTGTTACAATGTGTAAGATTTATTTTAATACCTCAAAAGATATATACCTAGAAGATATTGTATTTGCTCCATTTTTCAGTTATTGATCATTGCACTAGAAATGTTTTTTTGACTATAGCTCTAAGATGTTTTCTTTTTTGTTTAGTGTAAGGTGGTTTGGTGGTGTGTGGTTAAACAATGGTAAACAGGAGCCCCCACTGGTTTAGAATGGGGTGTCAGCGGCCTGGGTGATTTGTTGGTAACAGCAAGAGATGCTCGGTGCCTCCAGGGGGAATCAGGTCTCCCAGCTTAACTTTCCATTATCTAGAAAAGGGTGTTCCATATATTATTATATCAATTACTGTATATGCACTCCTGCATATACACATTTACACATATATTGGTATAGGTTTTTTTTAAATCTATAACTCTGACAGTATACACTCATGCACTCACAAGATGCTTACACTTTGGAACCCCTATAGAAATACCTTACCACTCTAAACAGAGATTAATGTAATATACAAAATGCATAGTTAGGTTGTTTAACAGAACAATTAGCATGTATTTATTTATATTTCACTTAGAAATGGATTTGTCAACTATGTAATTTAGCAATATCAAGAACAGTAATTCTTAACATGTGAAGACAACTTCTATACAGTGAGAATTCACCATGTGTTTTTTCCTTTTCAAATGTTAATCCCTCCCCAGAGCTCTTTTAAATGTTCATATACAGTCCATATTAAACAGTGCCGCTTTTTGTCCATTAACTGAGTACTCAGAAGTGTTATGGAATTACAGTTTTTCAAATATTCCGTCTTTAAATGAAGGTGCGCGAGTCTGCCATTAAAGGAAAAATATTTCAATCTGACCTGCATCTGCTGGGTAGATGTATTTGATGTCCTCACGCCGCAAACAAGAGTTAACGTCTGTCTTTTTTTCTTCTGCTGGCTAGCAAACTAATTGTGCACAACACCGTTGATATGCAGGGTAGTATTTGAATGAAACCCAAACTCACAAGGGTCTCCTGAACTTGGGAAGCATGAGGACTTCCGAAAACAGCAGAGAAAAAACGTGTCTTCAAACAGCAGATCAGCCACGGTCTCCTCTGCTCTGACTGTCATGGCCACTATTTCTGATGTCTCTAGGGTGTTGCTCATGCACGTAATTTCCTCGGGGTGTTTCCTAGCGGAGCACAGTTACCTCCTGGCTGGGAACGAGTGTGGCAGGGACCCCTTGGCTGCACACAGAATCAGGTATTTACCCTGACAGGGGTTACATTCGTTTACTGCATCAAAAGCTTTTTTTATTTACGAGACTACAGGTTGGATGTTGTCAGTGCTAAATTTGAGGCAGTCTTACTAGGTAAGGTTGTGTGCTTATAAGTAGAACCCCTGGCCTTAAGATACAAAAGTGAAGATAACCGAAGAATATTTTAGAACAGTAAATCAGTGGAATTTAAATCCTCAGCTGATTTGATAATTAAAATAGAATCTAAGGTAATATAAATATAATTCCAACCATATACCACACTTTTTAAATAATGATAGACTATTAATACATGCTTGATTAATGATAAAACACACAGTATTTGACTCCAGAGTATGCATTATTGGTACACCTGTGTTCCTAATTGGAAGCATTAAATAATACAATGCGGGCTAGACTTTCAAAGCTATGCTCCTAAGATCCACCAATAAAGTTGCCAAACCAGAAGTAAGATGCAAATATTTAATTTAGGGATTTGTAAACAGTCTTAGGTTGTTTACCAATTCTTTTAGAACTGTAATTGGTGTTTTTTTCCCCCACAGTTTTCTAGACTAAGAAGTTAATTTGGTTTTATATAAAGAAAAAAAAAAACATATACTTCAGCACAATTCAAGTAAGCAGATGGGCAAGCTGAAAAACACATTTAGGGACATAAACTGGGGACATGTCTTTGACATGACAAGTGGTACATTTAAGGTAGGTTATGTGAGGTTATGTGAACATTTGAATAGTCTTATACTCAGTTCGTGTTTGTGAAGCAATGCAAAATTTCAGACAAGTAACTCTAAAAAATCACCTGCAGATAAGGCAGGCAAGTAAAAAGGAAATCAAGCTGGATTGTGATTAGGATTGACTTTAAAACCCTTGCGTTTATAGCAAAACCAGTACAATCATTAACTGTAGTTTATTAGAGGTATTATTACTCAGATGTGGCCTTCCACATATGTTTACTTTTCAATTAGTTTCTACATATCTTTTGCATTATAAAATTCAGGCTAGCACTTTACCCACATCGTTTGTTATTGACTATGAGTCAAATGTATGTTTTTAACATTTGGACACAATGAACATGTCTTACTCCAGGGCCAAGATCAGAACAAGAGTTTTATGGGAAATAAATTCATTTTCAATTTATCTTACACTGTAGGGTATACATAACTTCAATTGTATTATGTGCCTGCACCTTGGAGGTTTATTGAAAGAATAACAAATACATTAAACATTTGTTTTCCATCTGACACTGACTGTCAAATCAAAAACCTTAGTTGTTGTACATAAGCTACATGACAGTAAAGGGGAAAAACTTGGATTTGTTGACAACGTTATTCCTTTCTTGTCATACTAGATGGTGTTTTATGTAGCTAAAGAAATCTCAGCGAGGATTTCTTCTGCCCACTAACACAGTAGTTTGAATAACGTTATACATTCTTCGCAGCCCTGACCATCCATTGGGTATGAGATATTTGTAACACATAAGCAATGTTGAACTGAAAGGTGGGAGCGATCAGATGTGATACACCAGTGAGTACTGTTCTGCTGCACGACCTGCTCGAAGCCTTTAAGAGGCCTAACAATAGCACGCAATTGCAAATTAGTATAGTGTTTCCCATCACAAGTAAATTATTATTATTATTATTTATTTCTTAGCAGACGTATATACAACAATATCATTCATTATTACCCACCCAACCTACAGTGGCTAGCACATGATTACCTTGTCGCATTGCTAAAGGTCGGACAGCTATCAGTGCCCGCGGTTGTAAGTTTGTGGTGTCATAAGGGCCACGGAATGGACGGGTGAATACAGCGTTCCTTCAGCAGCCCATTCTATCCCTAAGCCACCTTCAGTGTTTGCTCGTAATTGAGCTCTATGATTCACTGGCAGTCGTCCGGACAGTAAATGAGTAATATCCCTTTCAAATTAGTTTACTGTAGCCGCTCCCATCCTGTAACATCTTTCTTCATGCTGAGTAACATTAATATCATTCATAAGCACAGTTAATAACACTCTAATAGATCCTAAGGTTATATTTATAGAGCACACATTGCGGTGTATAGCCATAGCAGCTTCTGCTAACCCTTTAGCTGCATACATATATGTGCTGTCATCATATTGATGTTGAAACTCATCATTCAATGTATTGATTTCGGAATTAGCTGCCCCGAACCATCCAGCAGCTTCAGATAAGATTTCACGATGCTGTCTACCTCTGGGTTTTTTGTCCAGGGTGACCTTACTTTGTTGGACGTATCGGTTAGTAGCATCGTTAACCTGACCCATAAACAGTTCAAGGTTTATGTCTTATTTTAATAATTAAGACATAAACCTGAACCCGATGTCAGATAACATTTTCTAATAAACCCACTGGTTCCTCAATTTTAATCAGACTGTGTGATGGAGGTGCATATGTGTGTACAGTTTGCATCCCATGGGTACACCCTGAGCATGCCGATCCATTGTGGGATGTGTTCTGTCTCTGGGCCGGCCCGTTGGCAGTCGTTGGAGCTCACCCTGGTGGAGACAAAAATTAGTTAAGTACACCTCTGTCCCTCGCCGCCTCTCCTATAATGAGGTAACATATCATACATTATTTTTCCTACAGCTTGGTTTGAGTCTTATGGACCCATTGTCCCTTATTTCCCTTTTGTATGCATACACTGGTAGGTGAGGTCATAAGGACCATGTAAGGGCCTGTCCACCGTGGTGACAGGCCATCCCTAATACTGGAGCCCCAGAGATCTGTTGTTTCAGTCTCTCTTACCTTTCTTCTGCCTCCGTGCTCCAATGTACTAGATCGTGCCTGCCTTCCAGTCCTTTGAGCATGTCATACAAAGGCCCAGCCGATACCGCATACTCTTCGATATATTCACAGACATAGTTTTGAATAGCAGAGAAGTAGAGGAAGATTCCATATGCTCTAATTTTTTGTCTTACTTGTTGGGAAAGTGGTCAAAGTTGCTGATTAGTGTCAAAAGTTACATCGTTTACAGTAAATAGAATGTTGGAAGTCAGGGAGTTTTTAAACAATGGGGAGCTTTAGAATGTTGAAAAAAGTCCCATTAAAGTGAATGAAGATGGAAAAAAAAGGACAAAAAGCTTAATAGTTTAAAAAGTATAAAAGATATCAAAAAGTTGTATACAAGCACACTATTCCAGACCGGTCTACACGTTTTAAAGTTTGAACGGCATTTGTAGCTTAAACGGTATAAGAGGAGTAGTGTGCAAAAGAAGAAGAAGAAGAAGAAGATTTAAAGTGGGGACTCTTGACAAATGTTGGTTTTACCTCACTACTTTCAGTTCTCTGTGCTTAATGTTCTAGTAGTAAAATGTCTTTATTAATAAAGTAAAAAGGATATATTAAAGCTAATAACAAAAATAATAATCTATCATTTTTTTTTTTATTTATTTATTATGTGGTTCAATTTGAATCTTAATTTGATTGAGTTACCATAAAATACAACAGATTGTGCCTCAATACACCCTATACTTACTCCCACAAATCCCTTCTCCCCAGTCATTTTATAATATTATATTTCCACTCCTTGGGTGTAATTTGCCTTCTCTCTCATTATAATACATTAGCTTCAGCTGGCAAAAAATAATTAGGGGAGTACAACAAGCCCTAACCTAACTGCATTGATCAAAGCTTTGTCAATTCTTGTTATTTTTTTTTTGCAGCACTTATCTTGTAGCACTTGCCATCAGATCAGCAAAATACCACCTTATTTAGCTCTACTACCTTCAAAATAGTGATCTATGAACACTAAAATGAGGAAGTGTTGGTATATTTACAGTGAAGGGAAAAATATATCTAGGACATATTGTCACACTTGCTTTTTTGTAGGCCAATTATGCTCGGCATTCTAGAATAACGTCAATATGAACGACGTATACCGACACCTAAATATGTCTGAATTTCAGTTTATTTGGTGGGGGTAGTAAGATATACTAAATATCTGTAAGGAGTGCAGTTCCCATCTGTACAACGCCCAAATAGCTCTAAACAGTACATCAAGGCAAAATCCCTCTTTGTTCATTATATTCCAGGTACAATGATTACATCCACAAAACCTACATCAGCTGTGATTCTCTTTCTTTTTGGTTATAAAATAAAATAATTTAGTGCACAGCTTTTTGTAGCATGCTTAAAGAGGTAAAAAGTTAGTCCTAGAAACCACCAGTGCCTAGCAACAGGTTGTCTGTCCTCCTATAGTAGTGCAGTATTGAACATCTGTGAAGAGTTCACTGTAAGTACTGTACTATTCACATTTTTTACATTAAAAAAAAAAAAAAAAAATCAAATGCAACTACATTTTCAAGAAACGTATGCCACTATGTGTAGTTTTAATCTGTGGTGTTTCACATTTTAGATAGTTCAAGTAAATTGCCTTTATCAAAACACTCAGAAGTTCATTTTTGACATTAATTATTTTGTACATACATGCATACAAATGGCTCTTTTTAGCTTTTTAAAAAGGTCTTTGGTTTTTGTGAAATAAAACAATTCTGATTATTTGATTCTTCTTTGTATATAAAAGTAGAAAATGCAGTACAACAGTATCAATTTGCCGTTAAACATCCCTCGCAATTTTTCCCGCAAAATTTGGTCAAATATCCCCTAAATTATTGGCACATCTTACTACAATTTTCTATTGGCCTTGACTATTACCCCTTTAAATGCATTTTTTTGCCCCTTACTTTAACTACTGTAGTATCAGAGATAACAAAAATAGTGAAGAGCTGTGTAGTGGGGGCAATATTTAAATAATTACATTGAATATAAAATATGCCAACAGGTGCCTTTGATGTGCAATGAACACAGATTTTATCAGGAATTGTCCTTTACTTTGGACATTTTTTTAAATGTAAAAAGCTGTTTGAAATAACCTACAAAATTACAGTGTTCTGGTCTCGTCTGTAAAAATGACTATAATGTTTAGGCTATGCCTAGGTGGTTTTTATTTACAATTAAAAAAAAAAAAAACTAAATCTCATCGCCCAGTTGTAGTGTCATTTGTAATGAACTTTCCTCTGACTTCTTGTTTTTAAAGTATATGTTAAGGGTTTGAATATTCTGGTATGTTTTGGTTGATTGTAATACTTATTATGCATGTGATGTGGGATCTATTCAATTGATCTAAACAGTGGGGGATCTACTGAATTAAACAATTCATGGGACAGGATCAAGGGCTGCGTGGGGGCAGTACCTCGGGAACTGAAATGGGAGAAAAGTCAAATCCCACCTCAGCCACTGACTCATTGTGCGACCCTGAGCAAGTCACTTAACCTCCTTGTGCTCCGTCTTTCGGGTGAGACGTAGTTGTAAGTGACTCTGGAGCTGATGCATAGTTCACACACCCTAGTCTCTGTAAGTCGCCTTGGATAAAGGCGTCTGCTAAATAAACAAATAATAATAATAATAATAAAGAAAAGTGCTTGTGACTTTAAAAAAAAAAAAGGACAGGGTCTGCCCTTGGCTTGCGGAGAGCATCCCTCGTGGAAGCGGCCGGACCAGTCAGCCTCCAAGGCTGGGAAGTGAGCTTCGCTTCACCCAAGTTGAAATGAAAAATAGGATAGTGGGGGATTAGAAAAGATGAAAAGTCCACAGGTCTCCCTGGCTGTAACTTCACTTCCTTCGCGGGGGAGACAGGAACGCTGGAAAAATGATACAGAAATAAACATGTAAAGAGAGCCAGGGATCTCCCCCCGGCTTCCAGAGAGCCACCTCCAAGGAGTCAAGGCTGTGTGGCTGGGCTCTGGGGGTGGGGACAAGCTTTGCTCTTCAGAGAGGGAGACTGGCACGGGTGAAAACAAATAGTCATCACAGGAACGAGAAAACTAAAGAGAATTAGGATAGTTTTGGCCGGGGGTCCCCTCAGGCTCTCGAGAACTTTCCTTGCACAGGACGACGGTGCCATGGCCAGGGCTCTAAGTTTGGGAAGTGAGCTTCACCCACCCCCAAAAGAGGGTCCCCACAGCTGTGCCATCAATGCAAATCATTTTCATTTTTGCCTTCCAGCAAAGAGATAGCCCCCACTTTGGGCTTAGATATCAGGGAGAGAAGAACGAATGTAAGACTTCAGTGCTGGTTGACAGTAACTTTGGCTGCTGGCTGACATTAACTTTGGCTACTGCACCTATACAGAAGGAATGGGGGGACAGGGAAGACACTGTTTGGCAGAGCAGAAGGAACAATTGAAATTATTATGCAGTTGTTTGCCACTGGAGAATTGAATGGGTCTTCCGTGGATATCTTTGCAAACTAAAGTAGCACGGGGGGCTGAAGAGTGAACAGGAATAGTGAGGCAAAGCGATTCGTTGAATACAGATGATAAGAAAGTTGAAACCGATGTGAACGCGGCTTTGGGGCAGAGATATGTAGTGGGCAGTGGAAGTGCAGATGCCACATACATTTGGAGAGAGAGAAGCTAAGGAGAGAGAGTGAGGAGAGTGAAGATTGGCAGCTCAGCAGCAGGGGCAGAAGTGACAGGTGCGGCTGGAGTGGCTGATGCAGGGGAAGGGATGGCTGCTGCTTCTAAGGAAGTGATCCTGTTATCAAGCATGTCAAGGTGGTCGGTGACAGAAGAAACAGTGAAATTGAGAGGCTGATTGAGTTACTTGATGTCATTGATAATTTGGAGATAAGTCTGCGAAAGAATCAGAAGAAGCAGGCAGGCTGGAGATCTGAAGTAGAAGGAACCGGATCAGGAGTGTGTAGAGCTGTCCATTCGGGGTTGGTGAAAGGAACGTTTAGAGAGCTAACCTGCATATCGGGGGAGGAATGTCCACTGAAAAGCCTGGCTCGCTGAACTGACATGTGAGGAGGAAAAAAATGTTTGGTTGAGATGGATTGGCAGTACATAGTAAATAAAGAAATCCGATTACTCCCCGTCGGAATTGAGAAGCTTGTAAGTGGGCCAGTCTTTAAAGAAAAGCTGAGCTGGAGAAGCATCCCAGGGGCAAAGGCATTTAGAGCAGCAGGGAGGATTAGTAGCAGCAGAGGACTGGGTGACTGGGACAGTGGTATTCTTACTGTTCAGATTAACTGAATAGACCTATTTGTTGTTTTTCATCTGACTGGAATCTAGCAGGCATTGAAAGTTAAAAGCTAAGAGCACCCAACATTTAACCTGTACTGCACTTTTATTTGGTATATAGGTCTCAAATGTGCAGTTTGTGATGTTATAGCAAACATGTTTTTTCATTTTTAAAACAATGGGTCCTTCATCATTGTGAAGCAGGTTGTTTAAATTCACGTGTTCAGTTTGTTTCATATTTTTAGAGCTGCAGATTTTCCTGGAACGTTTTTGACCTGACAAATCTACAATCTGCCATGTAAGAATCACGCATTTAATCTTGTACTTTAATTATATCAGTTATTGTTGCCTTTCCAAGCTGTGGGAACAGCTTCCTCCAAAAATGTTCCTAAATTATTAATTGATTAGTTTACAGATACCACTCACTGGGAATGACACAAGAAGTTTCAGTAGAAAATTGTATCAACCATTGTCCAAAAGACGATACACATTGGTTTTCTTGCAAAACATTAAAAGACTGATGTTTTTAATCAACAGCATTTCATTGTATAGAATAAATAATATGTCTGACTTGCCAAACGTGCGTTTTAATTACAATATTTATTAGGAATTCTGGAGCTTTGAGGGTGTTTTGGTTTGGTGGTTTTTACTAGCATATTCATTAATCATTATTAGAAAAGCCCTGAAACACAAACACTTGCAAAGTTAGGTCAGAAGAACATGTGTTTGTCAAATATGTTGATGAAAAAAATAAATCAGAGTGGGTTTAGCGTGTCATTCTACAATACGTGTCTAATATAAAATCTAATTACATGAGGTGGGAAAAAAATCCATGGAAATAAGCCCCATTAATATAACTTGAATATCAAAACTGGAGTTAGTATACTTGGTTATCCATCTTGTATTTGAATGCAAGCGTACAATTTAAAACATATCCAGGGCGGAGTATTTGTGTGTGCTAAACATTTCATAGTATACATGTTTATTGATGTTTATGCATTTTGTTTTTGAGGGATTAATTTAGAAATCTGCTGCAAGGTTCAGTTGTAGCCCATTTATACTGTATAAGTTTGAAATCTACAGTGCACAGTAAGAATTAAAAAGAACAGTGCTTAATGATTGAAATTAAATGTGACAATGCCATTGTACATAATTAAAAAACAACTACATTTTCTCATTTTCACTGACGAAATACAAAAATAAATGTATTCCCTCGCTAATAATAGATCTGTTTTTCTCATAACTGTTACATCATGACCATGATAATAATGTGCTAAAAACGACTGTGTTTACTGGAACTTCAGGGGTTTGGAATCGATTAATAACTAATTAATCAATTTGTTATATTCAATGTCATCTTATATCAAGGGAAACAACTGGTAATAATGTTTTCTTCTGAAACCAATCAACTATGTACTGCAGTGCAAAATGTACATTATTCTATAGTCTCTAACATGTTTCAGAAATGTAGTTATGTTCAATAAACTTTTTTGTAATAGTTGTTAGGAAGACCTGAAATTAATTGATAATCATTGTAATTAATAAGCAAGTAGCATATTTAATAATTACTACATAGGTTGGTCACAGTCAAACTGAAAAATAGACAATAAACTAGCATAATGTGTTATATTGAAATCTGAATAATTAAGCTTTTAGGCCTGGGGAACTTATTGATTGACTAATCTAATCGTGTCTTATTAGTCAATCAATAAGTGGATAAGGGCGTCTGCTAAGAAATAAATAAATAAATAATAATAATAATAATAATAATAATAATAATAATAATAATAATAATAATAATAATATAAAATAGAATCAGTCTCAATGATCAAGGTTAGCTTAAATTCAAAGTATAGCAAATGATTTGTTTTATATGTAAATGAACAGCGGTGACCATGAATATGACAGAGATTATATATTAATCATTCTATCATAAAAATATGGTTGAACTACGGGCTCCCGAGTGGCGCATCCAGTAAAAGCACTCGCTAGGGTGCAGGATGCGCTCTATAGCCTGGACGTCGCGAGTTCGAGTCCAGGCTATTCCACAGCCGACCGTGGACGGGAGCTCCCAGCGGGCAGCGCTCAATTGGCTGAGCGTCGCCTGGGGGGAGGGAGGGTTAGGTCGGCCAGGGTGTCCTTGGCTCACCGCGCACCAGCGACCCCTGTAGTCTGGCCGGGCAACTGCGGGCTTGCCTGTAAGCTGCCCAGAGCTGCGTTGTCCTCCGACGCTGTAGCTCTAAGGCGGCTGCACGGTGAGTTCGCAGTGTGTAAAGAAGCGGGCGGCTGACGGCACACGCTTCGGAGGACAGCGTGTGTTCATCTTCGCCCCTCCCGAGTCAGCGCAGGGGTGGTAGCAGTGAGCTGAGCCTAAAAATAATTGGGCATTTCAAATTGGGGAGAAAATAATAAAAACTAATTGGCAACGACTAAATTATTAAAAAAATCATTTGATATGTCACATGATTGAGCATGCAAGGGGCATGTAAAATGTATTTACTGGGTAACTGGCTGTAAAATGTGCACAAGATTTATCAGAGTTTGAAAGGGACATGATAGTAGATAGTCAGATCATCTGTATTCCAGATTGGGAGTGATAACTGGTAAATCAAGAGCCACTGATTGACATGTGTTCTGTATTTAAGAAATTACATTTTCTTAAGGTTTCAACATATTTCCAATACTTATGCAGTTAACAAAGATGTTATACAATTAGGTAGCCTGGGATACAGATTCCCACTCATAGCTCATTCCTCAGCTGACCTAAATGAATACATTAATTGATTATTTAAAAATAACGACAAGGAATAATGGATAATATTATTTTTTAATGTAAGTACTTGGTTATCAGTTCTTACCCGTCATTTGTATGTATTGAAGAAACAGGAAATGATAGCACATAATATAAAAACCTAAAGCAATAACTATGACCAGGTAATAACTGTGGCCCATTAAGTCATATATCTTTGTACTTTCCTTTATTCATTTCTCTGTTCATTTCAGGGTCAGTGAATATAGCCATATAGATATCAAACCTGAGTATCCAAAGTAGCCTATTATCTAGACTGCAAATCAAATCCTTTTTTTTTTAAAAAAAAATAACTTGCATCTGACTTTGTGGACTTTTTAGTAGGTCAAAGGTAGGGATTGTGAAAGTTCCAGAATTCAATTTTAAATGTCATTTTTGACTGTTGATGGCTTCGTAAAAAAAAAAAAAAACTTTTTTTTTTTTTTTAGCCAGAAGAGAGAGAGAAAAAAACTTTGACAGTGAAAGTCATTAAATATGTCTAAGCTATTGTTCGCTGCGCTTTTGTTTAGCTTAAGGCAACTTTTTTTTTTTTACGAATCCTTTCATTGTAATGTAACCATAATAACAAGAAGCATTATTTACAGGTTGACACCAGAATATTGTTTACAGACAACAAACAGTTATACAAGTTTTATTATTAATTTATTTTAAAACATTTGACTCTATTATAACCACTCATATTTTCATAAATTAATTATCCTAACTTACTAACACGATTAGTGCTTTTACAGAAATGGTCATTCAGTACAACAAAGGATGCCTGGTGTGGTAATAGCATGACCACAAACGATTGTGGTCGTGAGATCTGTGACAGCTGTGATCCTGGTCACCTTTTAGGGTGAGGTGCAGACTCTCTTGATTAGGTTTCAGATTCAGATGCAACAGAAAGAAAACTATTGTTGGGAATAATTTCTCTAAAAAGTGATAGTGTTTGAAGGCCTGGAGGAATGGGCTGTCATGCCACTCAACACTTTACATTGTCATGACGAATACAAACCATCAACACAGCCAAAAGGAGGTTCAACCATCCCATGGGGGAGGTACCCAAAATGCAATAGCCGGACAATATAGATCAAATAACCTTGGATTTTATAACTTTATGGATGAGTTTGTAGAAACATGACACATGCAATGTACCCACAGAGCTCTGCCAGAAGGATGGATTGCAGACATTGTTTTCTTTGCTGGATATTACAGGTGACTGATGTGCTGCTGATGTGCTAGATTATTGCATTTTCAGGTTCTTTCAGGATAAACACTTGACATACCTGTATGTGATATAGCTTTCTAAATGCATCATTTGTTTTCAGGTGTTGACTGCTGGCTCCTTTGGCCCCTGACGTAATGCCAAAGAGAGTGGTAAATCGATGAAACAATGTGCAAGTACTGTGTAGACCTCAAGAAAAATAATGATATACCAGTAGCAGCTCCTGACTTTAATAAGTGGGGAGGCTAAATATATATATATATAAGATCATCATCTTCAGCCTTTTTCAATCCACTGCTGGATGAAGGCCTCCCCAAGATTCTTCCACAAAAGCCTGTCTGCTGCATCCCTCATCCACATTGCTTCAGCGTGTTTCCTAATTTCATCTTACCATCTTCTTAGTCGCATGATATCTCTTGGGATCCAGTCTAGTAGTAGTATATAATCATACACAATAAAATGTTGCACGTTTCAAAAGGTACTGTATTAATAAGAAATGTAATACAGTAATATAGTATAAGCAGCACATAAGGCAAGCAACTGACTATAACAAAAACATTTTGGACTTACTTGATTGATGAATCCTGAGTGATGTCATTTGTAGAAAACATATTTGGAAGATGAAGAGCTGGTTTGAAAAACGAAACTATGAATACTCAACCATTTCGTTTTTACGTACCATGAGCAATTAAAAAGGCAGTTTTGTTTTGGTCCCCCCGTTGAAGAAGGTCCAATTTAGGCTTTGGATGACCTTTATTGTTATTTTTTATTCTTATTTTTTCCACAATTGAAAGCGAGAAAAAATTACGTATGAATTAAAAAAAATCTACAATGTACTGTATGGAAATTGACACTTAACGTAGTACCCACACATGACCCATACCCTGCTTGTCAACAGACACGTCAAGATTAAGTCTAAGTTTGAGTGGTAGAGGCTAGCCGCAAGCTTGCATCATGTAGCCAATACAAATACAGTAAAACTTGACAGAGGGTGATTGCAGGTGGAATACACACATAATCCCACCCATTTTGAGGCTACATGTTAGCCAACAGCAATACAGTAGACCTTGGAAAGCATGACGTAATATGCCTTCGTAACCTCTTACTATGAGCCACTACTGTTGTATACATAGTGAATAACCAATGTAACGTCTGTATACATACAGTATGTGACACAATGTACTCTATGTCATATATGACACAAACATAAGAAAGGTTACATTCAGCCCATCTTGCTCATTTGGTTGTTAGTAGCTTATTGATCCCAGAATCTCATCAAGCAGCTTCTTGAAGGATCCCAGGGTGTCAGCTTCAACAACATTACTGGGCAGTTGGTTCCAGACTCCCACAGTTCTCTTTAAAAAAGTGCCTCCTATTTTCTGTTTTGAATGCCCCCTTTATCTAATCTCCATTTGTGACCCGTTTCTTTTTTCAGATCAAAAAAGTCCCCTGGGTCGACATTGTCAATTATCAATTCCTTTTAGAATTTTGAATGCTTGAATCAGATCACCACATAGTCTTCTTTGTGCAAGACTGTACAGATTCAATTAGTTTAACCTGTCTGCATATGACATGCCTTTTAAACCCGGAATAACTCTGGCTGCTGTTCTTTGCACTCTTTCTAGAGCAGCAATATCCTTTCTGTAGCGAGGTGACTAGAACTGAACGCAATATTCTAGGTGAGGTCTTATTAATGCATTGTAAAGTTTTAACAATACTTCCCTTGATTTAAATTCAACACTTTTCACTATATATCTGAGCATTTTCTTGGCCTTTTTTATAGCTTCCCCCACATTGTCTAGATGAAGACATTTCTGAGTCAACATAGATTCCTTCTTGATTTCAGTGTCTCCCATATGGTATTTATAATGGACATTGTTATTGCCTGTGTGCAGTACCTTTAAATTATTCTATATTAAATGTCATTCGCCATGTGTATTAACTTTCTGTAATTACACATATACTATGTATTTTTATATTGCAAGTCCTTAGACACTTTGGAATCCACCACCAGCTTTTTCTATCTTCTACCTAATGCAACAAGAGTTCAGGCTCTGGTGGGTTTTGTGTTATTAGGCAGTTTCTGGTTCATATCTTGTAGCCCTTAACATAGCTACATCCTGCAGTTCGGCAGAGTCAATCGCTCAATGTCAGTTGCTGGTTTCTGTCATGTCAGGTTTTGTTATTCGTCAGTACTAGCAGCAATGCAAATGTAGACATTCAAGCCAGAAAACACCACAACAGATTCACATGCGATGATGAACATCTCATTGTTGCATTACGGTCTGTGAGACATGGTCCAGAAACTATTGTCAACAAATTTCAGATTGCATGAAGCACCCATTGTAACAGAAAATAAATATTATTTTTATTTTTTTTATAAAAATATCCCCAACATTTTTAATACAGTTCACTGTAGAAATCTAGCTGTAGGCTATCATAGCTCAATGATATGCTTCACATAAACAACTTGGATGTTGACAAACTAGGCCAGTGACTAAATTGTTATTGATGAATAAATGAGATAAAGGTATTACCCTGCCAGAAATTAGACAACAATCTTAAAGTAAACTCTCACATGGCATAATGTCAACATTGTCAGGCTGAGCCCAGAAATCACTTAGACAGACCATTAATTTGAAGGAATTCACTTCTTATCTCAGTGGATTGAAGATTACTTTGTGTAATTGTAAAGCCCAGATGCGGTGTTAACAACACTTATTTATGTACCAAAGCCACTGATTTCCCAGTAGGCATTCAAAACCTTAATGCATGCCAATAATCTGTGCTGTGGCACTGCTTTCCCTCACCCACTATCAAGTATTTTGGAAACTTGCACTTTGAACAAATTACTTTTAATTAAATAAAATATAAAGTCCCCCCGTTTGTATGTATCCTTGCTGACTATTCGATCCAATTTCCTTTGAACATTTTCAAACCCGTCCAATTTCTTTGAAGAAACATGACTGAAACATCCATATTTGCAGTGAAACGTTCAGTTTGTTGTTGACGGTTATCAAAAACGTCATCAAAAACAGCTTTCATTCTGGTGAAATTCCTGAAAGCCTCTGAATCTTCATCCTTTAATTCAATCCCTCAATAGACCTGATGCAGCCCCAAGGACAGGCCTCCCACCAGCAACCCAATCTAACTCAATGCCTTCTTTTTCCTTTTTTTATTCCCACCTTATGTCTATGAGCCATATCAAACGCAACACATTTTGCAAACCTGGACATAACTGGTGCCATTTTAATGTATCAGATGCATCGCTCATCAAATAAATTGGATCCAGCTTTGATTCATTTTATTAGACCATGAAAATAGTGCTTCCAAATAATGGGATCAACTTGGATCCAATTTATTTGACTGTGAAAACACACCTTTAGAGAACACTGCAAACACTGTAAAAGAAAAATGTAATTGTTTGTTTGTAGACTGAAAAACAACATTTGTGATATATTAGGAATGCTTTGATCACATTTAAAATATTAAATCATTTAGCAAGAAATGTGACTATAGACTATTCATACATCTCATAACTACAAATGTTGCTAAATGTATACAAACTCTTCCCCCTTAATTTGAATAGATTTTAATTAAATAAAACATTTCTAATTAAATATGGGATTTTTTTTTAGATCTGACAATAAAACTTAAGAAATGGAAGAAGAAAAAATAACGGTTGAAAATCTATTGGTAAAAATGACTATGTGCTAGTTTGGCACAGTTAGGAAGAATACGGTATCTTCTAGCTCCCCAAACGAGGTGTCCACTAATCTTTTAATTCGCTTTTCACAGCATCCAATCCCCATGATCTCCAGCGGGCTGCTCCCTAAATAAAACCACTATTGAGGGACAATAGCATTGGCTGTAGTCAGGCATGTTACTGGCAGACACCTGTCCTTGCAGTTTCACAATTGCTTTACTTGCTTTGTCTGCCATCAGTTCCACACTCTGTTGGGTTGCTGCAATGAGGCAGTTGAAATAATACACAGCTAAAACACAAACAGGGTAAAGACCATTTTAAGGATTTTTCCACAAATGGTAATATATAAGAGGATCCAAATCTACTACAATATATTTATTTTTACAAAATGAGAAGTCCACCGCAAAGTTGCGCAAGTAAAAAAAATGTAAGACCCAATGTATTGCATATGATAAGTATTTACATACTATTTTCGTAATGGTGGAAAAATATGATAAATTACATTAACAACTATGTAAAAGACTGGAAAATATGATACATTCAATTTAAAAAGATGTAAAAGACCGGAAACAGCATAATGTATCAGATTTGAATGGGCACTTCCCTGCTTTCTTGAGGGGAGTTCACATCGAACGCGACGCGCATGCCGCCTCCTTGCGTGTTCACACCGAAGGCGGCAGGGGGAAAGTCAGTGGGCGATCCGTTGTTACGTCGGCTGCATGTAGAGTGACTTTTGGTTGCCAAGCAACAAACAGTTTAAAATTTGTATAAAGTTGAAAATGTAACAGTTATTTCATGATTCAGCTAAATAATAATAATAATAATCACAATCATCATCATTATCCATGGTACCCCATGTAAAGAATATAACATATATTTGTATTCATTTTGTTAAAAATTGTTAAATTATATTAAATGTACACTTTATTAGACCAAATAAAATATTGTATGCGGTAATAGTGATTGTATGTATCAGGAAATGCTGAGTAGCAGGTGCTTATAAAGTTATTGACAAAGTGGAGTTTAGCAAATGACCAGCCACTATGTAGAAAATGTGTAATTAATTAACATTTATTTAGAATATGTATGTATGCATCCTGATTGGTCCAAATGAATACATGTACTAAGTATGTGTTTTTGACCTGGATGGCAATCCATATTTCCATTCCATAAAATACCTCAGTCTGTGAGCAACATGTACTGTATGGGTGTAGTCATGAAACAAGATGTATTGAGGGTTTAGTCCTCTTTGGAGTAGAATCTTAATCACAAAAGCAAAAGCTTTTAAAATCCAGGGCCCTCATGTAAACGTGATGGTTTAACCTCAAGAGTATTAACAATTTAATTGAGAGACTTTTTTTTTTTATTCAAACCTAACACAAAAAGTGAGTTCAGTTAAATTTATCCTGTTTTGCAAATAATAGTTTCCTCCTAATTACGATTTAATTAAATTAACTTCAACTTAACTTCACTCTCTGTTTGTGTTTGGTTTGAATTCAAAATAAGCATATGCCTGTTTTTTTTTTTTTTTTTTACATTATCAATTAAATAGAATCATAGTCTCAATCAAGTTACGGGAGAAAAAACTAAAGTGAACTTGTTTCACAGTCAACACTTTTCCAAGAGTTTAATTGAACGGTTCAGCGAGTAAATACAGCATGTTTTGCCGTCCTGTCCATGTACATTATTTTGTTTTGGTGTTCAATCAGCATTAAGAGACGAGTAGAACGCGAAAGGATAAGACGAACAAAAAGGCGAAAACAATTAGCCGTCTTTAAAAGCATGGTTGCCAAGACAATGGGCTTGCATCACGGCTTTGGGAATGCATGTTTTGTTTGTTTTTTTTTTTTTTTTGCTTTTTGATATTCCCTCGCAAGGGATTTTATTTTAGAGCTGCACTGCTCTGCAGTACGCTTTGCCTCATAGTCATCTAAAGCCCGTGGAGATTATTTTGTCACTTATTTTGGCATTTTACCGATGTTTTGGTACTGTTTCGGTACAGTTCCACAACAATACCGGCATAAAAATGCTAATGTGAACAGGGCATAAAATAAATACATTGTATTGTAACAAGTGTCAAGTGCAATAATTTAAAAGCTAAATCTAACTTGCTCCTAGATATGATAAAACTGCAAAAGTAAATGTCTATCCTGAATAGTTTCTTTGATGGTAATCTACTGTTTTGACAGACAGATTAATATAGCAGGCTGGATTTACTTGCTAAGATTATTAATGACAGG